>NC_081552.1:17952719-18082379 GCF_963082655.1 Stomoxys calcitrans | reverse complement strand
CTAAATCTGAACAGATTTTAACAAAATTTTGCACACATATTATAACGTCAAATAAAAAACCTCATGCTAGATTTGGTGGTATAGGGTATAAATGCGGACGGCAGACCAGGAGGCAATAGGCTAACCATCTGAAATCAAAAGATAATAACATAACAGACAAATAAGTGATAATTACATGCCAGTAGGGCAGAAAGACAGCTGGGCCTTGGGTATGCGTTGTCAATATGCATGAAAAATCATTTTAATTAGCCGCCACACTGAATAATTAGAATTTCGCAAAAATTGCTATCAACATTGTCAAATCATTTGCTATGAATGAAGTTTCATAACAGGAGCCAAAGAAGGGATATATTACAATGACATGTACGAGGTAGAAGCGAAAAGGTTCCAATGCAGTTAGAAAGTTAGATATCTTTTGCCTTTCATTGGTATGTTTACAAAACACGTTTTCCCAAAACATCTAAGGGAGATGAAAAAAGGAAGCTTTTCTTATTCCAAACTACTATTTATTTCCTACACCACCACTATTGTACAGGGTACTATAACTTTGTGCATTTGCTTGCTACGCTTAGAAGGAGACGAGCTAGTCCCATCGAAAAATATACCGATCGGCTAAGAATCATTTACTGATTTGATTTGGCCATGTCCTTCCGTTCGTCTGTCTGTCTGTACCTGTATTGTTGTGATCTAGGTACAGGTCGTATTTGTTTGGCCCAAGGCAAACGATAATGATTTTGAACAAAATCTGTTTGGATTAAGGATATAGCTCCCATATATATTTTTCATCCGATATGACCTTTTAAGGCTGTAGAAGCCACAATTTTTGGTCCGATCTTTATAAAATTTTGCATGAGGTGTTTTATTTGGCGACATAACGTGCGTGTACAAAATTTCTCAAAAATGGCCCAGATTTAAATATGGTTCCCTTATATGGCTTTTACCTGATATGGATTTTTAAGACTGTAGGAGCTACATTTTTGGTTCGATCTTTATAAAATTTAGCATTAGGTGTTTTATTTGAATTCCTAATTTGTGTGCAAAGTCTCGTCAAAATCGGTCCAGATTTAAATATAGCTCCCATATATATCTTTCATCCGATGTGGCCATAATTTTAGTCCGATATTAACAAGATTTTGCACGAGATGTTATATTTGGTATACATGTCCATTTGAGGCATCATTTTGGGGTGACCCTCTGCAATTGACCCAAATTTTTATATAAGTATAATATTCTACTCTTACTCTTTCGTCTGCGTTCCATTTTTCCCGTTCGGTGTACATGCCCATTTGGGGCACAATTTCGGAGTGCGGCGAACCTCCTGGGAATAGAGCATAAATCTTTACGTAAGTTTCGTATTTTACTCTCAAGTAATCCTAAGTTTAAATCCCATACTGTCCCGATCGGCTCACATGTCCGGCTCCCATAGGACTGGCCCCCAAATTATTATATAAGTTTCGTATTCTACCTCCATTTACCTTTCGTTTGATACCCACATTGCCCCAATCTATAAACATACCATTTTTGGGCGGTTTTTACAGCCACCACTATAGAATGGGTGTATACTAATCTAGTCAATCCGTTTGTTGCATCTCGAAATATTGATTGATCGATATGGGTTCTTACATAAAGTAAACATATTCTTGGTCGTCTCGACATTCTGGGTCATGTCTGTCCTTCCGTCTGTCGAAATCACGATAGCGGTCAAACGCTTAAAGCATGAAATTTTGCACAGATACTTCTTATTGATATAAACCGATCTCCCAATTTGACGTCTTGAGCCCCTGGAAACCGCAACTTTTGTCCGATTTGGCTGAAACTATGCACATAGTGTTCTGTTACGACTTCCAACAACTGTGCCAAGTACAGTTTAAATCGGTCGAGAAGTTGATATAGCTCCCATGTAAACCGATCCCGATCCCATGTAAGCCGATTTGACTTCTTGAGCCCTGACAAGCCTTACAAGCAATTTTTGTCCGATTTGGCTGAAATTTTCCTCGTAGTGTTCTGTTATGACTTCCAACAACTGCGCCAAGTAGGGTTCAAATTGGTCTATAACCTTATGTAGCTCCCATATAAACCGTTCTCCCCATTTGACTTCTTGAGCCCTTATAAGCCGCTATTTTTGTCCGATTTGGCTGAAATTTTGCATATAGTCACTGTTACGACTTCTAGCAACTGTGCGGTCCAAATCGTTCTATAACCAGATATAGCTCCCATATTTTATCAGAATCCATGGTGGTGGGTTCCCGGCCTGGCCGAACTGTGCACGCTTTTACTTGTTCAGTTTGGGACGGCCCCCAACTCTTGGCTCAAATTCTTTTTATTTGATCCCATATTGTCCCAATCGGTAAATATGTCGGTTTGGTTGGGTTTTTTGTTTGGGTGTCACCCAAGGATATTTGATCCCAAAGTTGTATACCTATTTCGTGTTTTTGGGTTACCATAATAGGGCATACAACATTTCGGTTAAATCGATGCACCCAACTCCAAGATCAGGCAAAAGTCAGAGAAATCAAAATCTGGATGTTATTCCTCAAAAGTACCGTTAGAATATGGCAATCACATGTATACTTTCGAGATGCTCAACCTTTTAAGAGTTAGGAGTTAAGAGACTTAAATTTTTTGGATTTTTGCCAATGGCAGCGACCACTGTACAACGCCCACCGAGAGTTCCCGATTACCTATAAATCGACTGCCATTGGTAACCGCACCAACCAAAAGCACCAACAAAGGTGTGCTTAGGCCTTAGACTACACCAGCCGAGCCCACCTTAACACTCTCAGCCTACAACCTACCGCTCGTAAGCAAGAGCGGAAGACGATTACCTATTCACCCTTCTCCACATTGTCGTACACAACACAAGAATGTAGATTGTAACATAGAATTAAACCAAGTCACCATAGAAATAAACCAAAGTCATCAACCCTCAACTCTATGAAACTTAGGGTGATGGGAAAATGGATTGAGGATAGGAGTAGATCATACAATGATGATAGGAGACCTTGATGGAATGGAAAAGATTTCGGATCGGATACTTGCCAGTGGGACAGTCTTGGATTGTCGGACCTCTAGTATTGCCACTAATGATGGATCAAAGCTACGTATAGAACAGAGTGGGCCTAGGGGTTCTACATTGAGAGCCCAGGGCCGGAATCCATCTCCGACTGCGTGACCATAATACGGTACTGCAGGCGGAGATCACGGAATGAGTGGGGTAGTATGGTGTTAGCTCAAGGACGTCGATTGTGAACATCTTTACGGACAGTAAACTGGATGTCAGGGCTGTAACCACCAGAACGGTAAAGTCACGGACAGTCTTAAAGTGCCAGAAGAGGACTAACGCCTTCAGTGAGGATAGCACGATCGGCTGTGTTTGGTTGCCCGGCCATAGCGGAGTAAGAGGGAATGAAAGATCACACAATTTGGCAGTGAAGGCCAGAGGACTGCGGTCAGTAAACTTGGCTAATCCGAAGCCTATCGTTGCGACAAAGTCCATGTTAAGGACGTGGGCGACGAATCGTAAAGATAGCACGATCGGCTGTGTTTGGTTGCCTGGTCATAGCGGAGTAATATGGAATGAAAGAGCACACAATTGGGCAGTAAAGGCGAGAGGGCTGCAGTTGGTAAACTTGGCTAATCTGAAGCTTTTCGTGACGACGAAGTCTATGTTAAGGATGTGGGCGACAACTAAAATCCTATGGGAAGATCCAGATCGTGAGAATATGAAGCTATTACTGAAACGAAGTAAGAAGGAGATCAGTATAGCTTTCAGTATCATAACATTGTAGTACGTAGTAGGTCTGGCAAGTGACAGCGCGTGAAGGACATGTAGCATAGGTGCAAACAGCGACAGCGTGTATAGGGCATGTATTAAAGATGGTATGAAATTGGAATATTTCTATTGTCTATGCCCGGTCTCTGTAGCTAACAGACTCCAGCACCTGGATGAAGATATTATACCCGAGTTAAACCAATTTAAGGACTTTACATTGAAAACGATTAGATATTTTCTGATCTGCACGGATTTCCTGTCATACATCTTTTATGGGGATTGCAAATTTTCAAATTTGCCCTTGATTATTCAACTGAGGAACAGCGGAGATACTTCTCTCATACCAACGAGTGCCGTCCGATACAAGTTTAAACTCGATGATTAGGGAACTCTGTTTTACTGTCGAGAGAATGGCATACCGCAGATCGACACCTCTCTGGGGATTAGTTTTTACATGGTATAGTGCCTCTCAAATGTGGCCAGCATTAGAAGGGGAAACCACCTCTGAAAATGTTTCAGATGTTCTCGCGGATATTTGAACCCAGGCGTTCGGCGGTAAAGGTGGACAAGCTAACATTTGAGCTACGGTGGTCATTCTTCTGGGATACTTTTCAGATTCACTGGTTAAGGTGTATAGTGGCATGGGTCGTGTTAGAATAGGCACCATCCTGTCAAAATAAAATCATAAGTATATACATTTTCAAATCCAATGGTCTCTTAATTCACCAGAGGAGTTAATGCTTCATAGATGAAACTTCTGCATTTACCTTTAATGCAATTTTTGGAAGGCATTAGCTAAAGAGTTTAAAGAGACAAAATATGGTACCCCAATAAAATGGAATGCGGACATACAAGTATTCTAAGTGTCTTCAAAACTTTGAAAGCTATTATCAAACCAATCACGTTTGACAAACCAACAAATTAAAACTTGTATAATATCTTTATGGCCACCACCATAGGAAACGGGTTATGTTCATTAATCCATCCGTTTGCAACACATCGAAATATCCATTTCCGACCCCATAAAAAGCCTTTCCAATTTCGGATATAAGGTTGGAATTTTGCACTGATCCGTATTTCTTGAAATGCTGGATAAGTTCTTCAATGGGTGATATCGGATTATATTTCGATATGGCAGCCATATATTTAGAACGATGTTCCGAGTTAGGAACTTGAGTATAACTGGAAAACTATCGATAATCGTGGCATTCGATTTTTTCGATATATCGATATATTCGATATATCCTGAAAAAGCTTCTATATAATCCGGTCTATCAATCATCCCTGTTCGGTTCCTAGAAGCTTTAAATTTTGCTGGTTTGACTGATAAATTAATTTTTCAGAATTGTCGATTTGGGAGTGGAGATCAGCCAGAGGCATTGCAAGAGCTACCAATGCATCCAGAAAAGGGCACAGCTTGGTGCATCATGGCTTGGCATCATTTGACCGGAGGCCACAATAGCGCAGAGGTTAGGATGTCCGCCTATGACGCTGAACGCGTGGGTTCGAATCCTGGCGAGACCATCAGAAAAAAATTTCAGCGGTGGCTTTCCCCTCCTAATGCTGGCAACATTTGTAAGGTAATATGTCATGTAAACCTTCTCTCCAAAGAGGTGTCGCACTGCGGCATGCCGTTCGGACTCGGCTATAAAAAGGAGGCCCCTTATCATTGAGCTTAATCTTGAATCGGACTGCACTCATTGATTGGAATGTTGATGGGCAAAATTTGCAATTTGGCATCATTGGACCGTGCTTCCTCAAAGATGAGGAGAATCGTCACGTGACTGTGAATGGTGAGCGCTATTGTGAGATGATATTTAACTTTTTTTTTTGCCCAAAATGCAAGAGCTTGACTTACATGACATGTGGTTTCAACAAAAAGGTGCCACATGGCACCTGCCCTATAGACCGATCTGCGGATTCAGAGTCTTAAGTTTGCACGATTTCGCTAATATTTGAAGCATTGAGTTTGACTAAGCCACTCGATATACGAATCGAGTACAGTCCACATCAGACCACATTTAAATGTAGATGGCGATTTAATCACAAAAAAGGCTAAAATTTGGAGTAGTGAGATGCATAGAACACTCAAGATCCGAACGAAGTATGGTCCAATAAAGACCATATAAACCGATCTACAAATTTGGCGGCTGAAGAGCAAAATAGGGGCGTCTTAAAAGAAAATAAAAGAAAAACAGTGAGTTGCACGACATAGGTCATCAGATATCCTAACCGAGTATGGTTCACATCAGACCATATTTAAAAATAGCTGCCATATAAAACGATTTGCAACTTATGAGTCTTATGCCAATAAAGGCACCATTTATAACCCCATTTTGCTGAAAATTAGAACAGTGAGCTAGACTAGTCCTCCCGTTTGTCCAAACAGGAGATGTCCTATAGATCTATCTCCCGATTTAGGGCAATTAGCCCATAAAAGTCTTATTTATAGCTCAATTTCGCTGAAATTTAAAACTGAGACTTGTATAAGGCTTCTCGGCATCTGAACCAAATATTATTCAGATCAAGCCATATTTGGATATTAATATGGATAAAGTAGGGTTAGAGGCCGCCGTATCGCAGAGGTTAGCATGTCCGCCTATGACACTGAACGCCTGGGTTTGAATCCTTGCGATATCATCAGAAAAAATTTGCAGCTGTAGTTTTCCCCTCCTAATGCTGCCAACATTTTAAAAGTATTATGCTATGTAAAACTTCTCTCCAAAGAGAAGTCGCACTGCGGGACGCCATTGGGACTCGGCTATAAAAATGAGGCCCTTTATCCATTGAGCTTTAACTTGGATCGGACTGCAGTCATTGATATGTGAGAAATTTGTCGTGTACCTTAGTGGAATGTTCATAGGACAAATTTGCAATTTGCAAAGTAGAGTTATAAAAAGTAAAAATGCGTTAATTTCAGCCGGGTCGAACTTTGAATACCCACCACCTTGGGTATCTATGTTAACCACCTTTCGTCGTAATCCGGTGAAAAATGCCTAATTTATGCCCCCATAGCAGCTTCGGCATCGACATTGAGTGGTCCAATAAGTATAAGGCATTGTTAAATTTTATTGAACAAAATATTGGTCTGTTTTGGTTGCTATATCCAAATATAAACCGATCTGAACCATAGGCAGATGTCGAAAAACCTATCATATGTCATGTGTCAAATGTCAGCGAAATTGGATTATATATGTGCCTTTTTCGGGGCCAAAACTTTAAATCGAGTGATCGATCTTTATGGCAGCTATATCCAAATCTGGGCCGATCTGTGCCAAATTGCAGAAATGTGTCGAGGGGCCTTACGCAACTGACTGTCTCAAATTTCGGCGTCATCGGACAATAAATACGCCTTTTATTGGCTTAAAACCTTAAATCGAGAGATCGGTTTATATGGCAGCAATATCCAATTCTGGACCGATCTAGACCATAGTAAACAAGGATATCGATTTCGCTGTCATCATCATCATCACTGTCCAAAATGAAGGCAAAATCTTATAATAAATGCGGCTTATGGGCCTAAGACCTTACATCTGCGGATCGATTTTTAGTGTCGGAAATGGATATTTCGATGTGTTTCAAACAAAATGTCAAAATGAATATACCCCCATCCTTCGAAGGTGGGTATAATAAAATTGGATAAAACATATCCATGGTGGTGCTTCTATGAAGTTCGGTTGGGCGAGCTTAATGCGTTTTCAATTTAATGATAATATTATTTATTTTTTTAGAAGATTTCTCCTCGTATAAACAAATTCCTTGCTTAACAAAAAAGAGTCCCTATATGATCCAAAAATTCAAAAAAAAAAAAAAATCCCTAGGTACCCACTTGCCCAGGGTTAGACTTTTCAAACGTGATTTTGCTGACATTGACAACATTTGTAAAACTATGAAAAACTGAGTTTTCTAAATTAAACAAAATACCTGTCTCTAAAAGGAAAACGTTAGTCAGGATTAGCTCAAACAATAGACAGAGTTTTTAGTTTACAATATGGACAACAGAAAAAAAAAACATTATGGATTATGTTAACAATGAAAATGTGATGAACTTAAACAATGAATTCATATGATATTCACACAAAACACAGTATGTTCAAAATGTAGACAAAACAAGTCAAAAGGCATTGATTTCAGCCAGGCCGAACTTTGGATACCCACCACCTCGGGTATACATATACACCCCCCCTTTCGCCACAATCTGGTGAATATTGGATAACTTATGCACCCAAAGTCGGCACGGACATTGAGTGGTCTAATAAATACAAGTCACTGTTGAATTTTGTATTTCAAATTTCAGCGAAATAAGATAAGAAATTAAGCTTTTATGGGCCTTAGACCCTTTATCGGCAGATCGCACTCTATGGAAACTATATCTAAATATTGTCCGATAAAAACCATATTTGGGACGGACGTCGAGAGACCTAAAACTACCCGCTGTTTCAAATTTCAACAAAATCGGAAAATAAATAGACCTTTTATGGGCTTCAGAACGGTCAATATCGCAGCTTTATCTGAATATAGTCCAATCTGAACCATATTTGGGTCCTATGTTGGGAGGCGCAAAACTACCCACTGTTTCAAATTTCAGCGAAATCGGTTAAAAATAAAGCTTTTATGGGCTTCAGGCCCTTTATCTGGAGATCGGTCTAAATGGCTGCTATATCTAAATATAGTCCGATCTGTAGAGACGGATGTTGAGAGGCTTAAATCTGTGCACAATTCCAAATTTCAGCGAAATCGGATTAAAAATAAAGCTTCAGACCCCTTATCGGGAGATCGGTCCATATGGCAGCTATATCTAAATATAATCCGATCTGAACCATATTTGGGTCAGATAATGGCCTTCAGACCCCTTATCGGGAGATCGGTCCATATGGCAGCTATATCTAAATATAATCCGATCTGAACCATATTTGGGTCAGATATCGGGAGGCTTAAAATAACCCACTGTTGCAAATTTCAGCGAAATCGGGTGATAGATAAAGCTTTTATGGTCTTCAGACCCTTTATCGGGACATCGATCTATTTGGCAGCTATATGTAAATATAGTCCTATTTGAACCATACAAAGGTCAGATTTCGGAAGGCCTAAAACTTCTCACTGTTTCAAATTTCAGCAAACTCGGATGAAAAATAAAGTTTTTGTGGGCATTAGACGCTTTATCGAAAAATCGGTCTATATAGCAGCTATATCCAAATATGGTCCGATTTGGCCCGTTCAAGAACTTAGCCAGCATGCATCAAAAAGACGTATCTATGCCAAATTTCATTACAACAGACGGACGGACAGACACACGGACACCATTAAATAGCCTTGGAATTTTTCGACGATCCTAAATATATATACTTTGTAGGGTCGGAAATTGATATTTCGATGTGTTGCAAACGGAATGACTAAATAAATGTACCCCCTATCCTCAATAATATTTCTATAGTAATTATACAATAGGCTGAATAATATTCGAAAACAAGTAGGAGCGTGCTGAGTTTGGCCGGGCCGAATCTTATATACCCTCCACCATGGATGGCATTTGTCGAGTTCTTTTCCCGGTATCTCTTTTTAGGCAAATAAAGGATAAAATTAAACAATTGCTATACTACTGGAGATATATCAGGTTATGGTTCGATTTGGACCATAATTGAACTGAATGTTTGAGACCATAGTAGAAGACATTGTGTAAAATTTCAGCCAATTTGAATAAGAATTGCGCCCTTTAGGGGCACAATAAATAAAATAGGGAGATCGGTGTATATGGGAGTTGTATCAGGCTATAGACTGCTTCAGACCATATTCGGCACGTATTTTGAAGGTCATAGGAGAAGCCGTTGTACAAAATGTCTGCCAAATCGGATAATAAGTACGCCCTCTAGAGGCTCAAGAAGTCAAGATCACAGATCGGTTTATATGGCAGCTATATCAGGTTATAGACCGACTTGAACCATATTTGACACAGTTGTGGAAAGTCATAACAAAATACGTCACGCTAAATTTTAGCCACATCGGATAAGAATTGTGCCCACTAGAGGCTCAAGAAGTCAACACCCCGAATCGATTTATATAACAGCTATATTAGATTAAAGACCGATTTCAACCATACATAGCACAGTTGTTGGAAAGGCGTTACAAAACACCACATGCAAACAATTCAGCTAAATTGGTTAAGAATTGTGCACTCTAGAGGCTCAAGAAGTCAAGACCCCAGATCGGTTTTTAAGACATCTATATCAGATTATCAAACGATTTCAACCATACTTTGCACTGTTGTTGGAAGTCATAACAAAACACCTCATAAAAAATTTCAGCTAAATAGGATAAGAATTGTGCCCTTTAGTAGCTCAAGAAGTCAAGATCGGACCGATACGGTCCATTTATAATCGCAACTGACCTACACTTGTAGTGGCGCATGTCGATGTACCCAATATGAATATATTTCTTGGAATTGGCCCGCCTGATAATAGATATGGACATTCCTGTTTTTTTTCCAACCCCAACGCGAGTTAACATACAATGTGGATGCTAGAGTATTTTTGTTGTTGTGATTGCTTGTCTCATGTTTTTCCCTTATTGGAACATATTTGGGAGCTTTGCCTATGCTGTTTTTCTTCTTCTTCATCCTTGTAGCACTGTTACAGTTGGATTCACTTACATTGACCGCTGTTGATGATTCAAAGCTTAGTGTGATCATGTGTTATAATCACTTAGCTAACAGAGACGCATCATAGGCGGTAGCCTAGGGGAAGCGTTACAGCCTACGAACCGGTGAGCGTGAGTTCGAATACCGGCAGCAGTGTTTCTTTATACATTTATATTTTTTATTTATTTATTTTTTTTTGTTTGTTTCATTTCATTTGTTTTCTTTTTTTTGATCATTTGATCGCATCAAAGTTCAAATGAGTTGTTTAATTTTTTTTTTCCTTTTGGTTTTCTTTTTTTTTGACAACTATTGGATAAGGTGGAAAATGGTTGTGGTTGTTAACATCCACACATATAAGTCCGACCAAATCATAGGTTTAGAGCACTTTGTCTCCATATTGAAAAGTTGCTATAATTTCCCCTTAGCCATAGTGGTGAATGTTAACTTCTTTTCTATGTTCTTTGTAGCTTTTCTTTCGCATTGGAGTTCCCATACACTCACAAATGGATTATTATTGTATTTGTGGCATGTATGTAAAAGAAGACATTTTTGGTTTTGAGAATTTTAATTTGTGGTAGTAATTCAGCAATTTGCCCCATTGTTTAGGTCAAGGCTACAAAAGGTGGTAGCAGACTGATTTGAGATCCATTTTGCTCCAACCTTGCAACCGTGTGCACCCAAAAGTTTAAGTTTTTGTGTCGTAAAGGACTTGAGATTCTTTAAAAGTGTAAAAGCGTTATCCTTGCTTTAGTAAAAAAGGGATTAAATTTTTTTGGTTGGTGGCAGTTCTCCTCAATTTTTATTTTTTTATTGTCCTGCAGAATCGATGTTTATTTATAAAATCGCGGGTAAATAATTGTTGCAAGTGTTGGTTTCCTGCATTTTCTTTTTGCTGAGGGTTTTATCCCCAAAGCTGGAGTGTTGGTCCCCTGTGATCATTTAACTCCTGGATTAATACATTTGGTAAGGTTGCATTTTTTCTAAACAATTTCTCAATTTCTTTTGAGAACTCATTGTTCTGTGGGCCTTGTTTCTCTGATTCTAGGATTCCCCCTTTCCCTGTGCTCATATGGATTTCTCTGTTTCTGCTGTGCAGATTTGGCTGCCTGAGAGAGTCTAACAAAAGTCTTTTCATTTTTTTTGACCAGTGGATTCTGGTGTTTTAAATGGATCGTTTGTCTTGGTTTCAAGTACAAGGAAAAAAAAGAGCCGTCGGGATTGGTGTAACTCATTTAGTTTTTGTTTTTCGGGAATCGAAACAAACGCGTTTTGGTTGAAAAATCACTCTCGAAAAGGGAAAAAAAACTCTTGCGTGCTAATTCTTAGGTTGTGTAACTTGCTGAAAAAAAAAAAAGACCTTAAAAAAATAATTATTTTTCCGTATTTTTGCCCATGTAATTTGCCTCAAGTGTTATATAGTTTAATTTTTGCTCATTTGTAAGGCAGAGATGGAGAACCGAATCGGAAGTGAAACAAAAAGTTAATGCCTAATTGAGAGTTTTTTTTGGTAAAAGTAGTTTGGCAATCCAATGTTTTAGAAAAAGGCGAATATAAAAAAAACCGATAGAGTGAATCGTATCAAATGTTAAAGACTATATTGAAAAAAAGTGATTTTTTGTGTATGCCGCGTATTTTGTTAAAAACTTGCAATTGGCTGGAGTTTGCTGGTTTGTTTTAATAACCCCTCACCCCTCGAAAGGCCTTTCAACGTGGGAGCTCCAACAAAAACCAAGTAAGTGCAAACTGTTATACTACCACTGAGCAAAGCCAAACAGATTTATTTTTTTTCGGAGAGTGAGAGAGATGCCGTTACCTCTCTCAGGTAATTTTTGTCAAATTAAATAATTTTTTTCTTTTAAATTAATTTAAAAATGTTTTAAATCTTCCCCCATAATTTTTAAATTGGAATTTTTGCAAGTTGGCAACTTTCAGATGATCTGTTTGTGTTTGTTCAGTTAAATATCCTGCATATACATATATATCTGATTCTGTGCTGGTGGATATGTCAATGCTAAAGTGTTAACATGCTATTGGAACCTCTGTTAACTATGTTGATTCGCTGTTAACAAGACTCTCAGAAAATGTTCTTGGGTCTGAAAAGCACTGCTTCGATTGAAATAGCTTTGATACATTTTTTTTTGGCAATATTTTTTATATGAATGTACGTTTTGTGCCTTTTGATCATTGACATATCTAGCCCAGTATGCCTATAAAATATTGTTTTTACATTTGATACCATTTTTATTGAAATTTGGCTGCATATTAGTCAAAACTTCGCGATTTAAAATTAGTTTTTCGTTTTATACAACCGAGTGGGTTGTGTTGATGTATGTGTGATTAGAGGAAAAAAATGAAGTAAGGGAAAAAAAGGGGTCAATGCACTCACAGCTGTTTTACTTTAACAGAAGTACAAATGGAAATACACTCACACAGCTACATATCCTTTTTTCATAATGAGCCTTTTAAATGAAGTTTGTTTCACAGCCGATTTAGGTTTTTTTCTGCCGTGCTTTGAATTCAAATAAACTCGCCTATTGATTCTTATTTGATATATTATATAAATATTTTTTTTTCATGCCGTGTTTTTTTTTTTTTTAACCCTTCTTGTTAAGTTTTGAGATTTAATTTAAATGATTAGTTTTTTTAAGAGTTATGAAAATAATTTTAGTAAATTAAAGGATCAATTTAGATATACAAAAAAAATTGGTTGTTAGCCTTGACTTTAATATTTCTTTTATTATATTGTTTTTGTCTGTTTTTAAAGTATGATGTGATTCATCTCTATAGTGAGCGACCGGATTTGATAATGAACTTTTTCTTAATAAATTTAATGAATTTGTTAAATATGGAGTAAGCCCAAACCTTTGAGTTTGATTTGTAGGGTCGGTAAAGGAAGGTAGGGTAAATATTATGGGTTTACCAACCAAGAAGCGATTTCTTTGGATGCTTTTGGTAAACAGGAAGGGAGGGCATGCTGTGCAGCTTACTCCTTAGCACAGCCGATCGAATGATGTCGGAAATAGATCCTCTGGTGTTGTGACCCCCTTATACTTTGTGTATTTGTCTATTCTATCTGACTTTCTTTTGTTTTGGTTTTGCTATCATTCGTGCACGCATTAACATTAAAGCTGGTAGTTGGTAAAATTAAACGATGAACATTGGCAAGATCCCCCCCATCCGACGAGCAATAAGGCCGGTGAAATATGCGTGCCATGCCGTTTTGTTTCATCTATAGACATTTATGTGGAGTTTTGCTCAGACTAGACCCTTGCACACTACAGTTTTTGGCGCCCAACGTGGGGCCCGAGTGAATTAAAAATTTTTTTTATATTGAACGGCTTGATATTTCAGATATCGTAGGATTTTTCACTCAGCTCCTAGTATTTTTCCTCTCTTTTCTTTATACTGCCTTTATTTTTTTCCCCATTTATTTTCTTTTGTCGGGATAACTAAACTTCGTTGGAATTTATATGTTTGATATGCAGCGGTGCTGAAGCATATAACCAGGAGGTAGGTTGTCCTGCCCTTTTTTCTCTCGTGTGAAAGTTTCAGTTGGTGTTCAGGTTGAATGAATACAGGTTTTGGACTAGGCTCTAATTCTGGCTTCAGCGTATATCTGATTGGAAACTTTTATTATTTGTTTTCTCTATTTGCGATTTGGAATGTATGAATATTATCGAGGATGTTTTTACCCATCGTAAATAACCATTTTTCTTTCTGTCTCCCCTATCAATTTGTTATTCTTCTCCTTAATTATTTCCATCTATTTTCGCATAGTTTGATAATTTTTTTTTATTACTATCCTACCTTACCTCCTATGCCCGAACAAATCAAACTTGGTTTCCTTGATTGAATTGTTGTTTTTATTTACTTTTTGATTTTTTTTTTCAGTTATTATTTTGTCTTGATTTACCTTAGATTTTGATTTTTTTTATGTTATTTGAAAATGCCCCTTGAAAGAAGTTCTGAACATATTTCAGCTGCTGGAACAGCTGTTGAGGGTAACTTGCTTTTATGCCAGATTTGTAGTTCTGTTATTCAGAATCCATTACTTTTAACAGAAACCTCCTGTAGACATTCCTTTCATAAAATATGCATTACGAATTACATTAAAACTCAGTCTGATTGTCCAGTGTGTGGGTCGAACATAGTCAAGGACAGCAAAAAGTCCGGTCTTGCAACTTCGCAGAAAACAACTTCATCGGTTGCAACTAGGTCGTCTGCAAAAGCCAAGAGCTATGATGCCAATAGGGCTGAAGGATCCTCTAACCAGGATATAACTACAAATTTAGATGCTAGTGCAGGTATGTCACTACCTCAACCCAGCTTGACTTTGGACAGCATAAAGGACTTAGTGACTGCAATGATGAATAGGCAACAAACAGAGATTGTTCAGTCTCTTTCCAATCAGGTAACTTCGTGGGTCGAGAAGAGTGTTGAGGTTAGTCTTGCTCGTTTAAATATTAATCAGGCTCCGCAGATTGCTAACGCATCTTCGCCGGTAGTCAATAGAAACCGTCCCTCTATGCTGAATGTAGGTGAGGTTGAGCAGAGGACATTAGAGCAGTTGCTGGGGTTGCCATATTCAAATAATGAACAGGTGAATAATGATTCTGGTAGAAGTAACCATGATGGCAATTCTGCAAGCCGATCTCGATTTAGTGCCCCAAATTTAAGCCATGATTTAGCCTTTCGTCCTGACAAGGTTAGCCAAATAATTGCCAATTGGAAGATTAAGTTCAATGGTAGTTCGAACAGCTTACCTGTTGATAATTTTATTTATCGTGTTGAAGCCCTAACTAGACAGACATTAAATGGTGATTTTGACATCCTTTGTCGTAGCGCAAGTGCACTTTTTGAAGGCAAAGCCAGTGACTGGTTTTGGAGGTTCCACCGTACTGTACGTGTTGTTCAGTGGTTCGATCTTTGTAGAGCATTACGTCAGCATTATAGGGACTCCAGAACTGATATTGACATAAGAGAATTAATACGCGACAGGAAGCAAAAGCCAAACGAACCGTTCGACACTTTTCATGATTCAGTCATAGACTTGGTCGATAGACTTGATAAGGCCCTTGATGATAAAACGCTGGTTGAAATCTTACGTCGCAATCTACAACCAGATATCCAGCATGAAATATTAAATATGTCGATTAGCTCGGTTGGTCAATTGCGTGAAATTTGTCGGCGTAGGGAGTTCTTCCTACAGGATATGAGTCGTAAGCATGGATTCTCCGGTAGCAGGCATAATCATTTTTCAAAGCGTGCAGCAGAAGTTGAATTCAATGAAGTTAACGAGCCTGAATTACTTGAGTTTGAAGAAGTTTCGGAGGTCTCATCTGTGTGTTGGAATTGTAGGCATACAGGTCATAGATACCAAGAATGTTTAGCTGATCGCAGTGTTTTTTGTTATGGTTGTGGTACTCCACAAGTATATAAACCCAATTGTAGGAAATGTAATGACAATCCAAAAAACTTCCAGAGCTCTGCACTGAGAAGTGCACCCAGACCGAAAACTTGTCAACAATCCTCACAGACCATGTAAAAATATTTTCTCGTTCAAATTTTCCTTCGGATACTCAACCTGAGGAAACCCATAATACTGAATATTCAAATAAAAATTATGATACCCAGGATAATACTGTGATTCAAAGTACTTGCCCTACTACTACAGGACCTCGTCCAATAATACCTTTTCATGTGAGGTTAAAAAATTATCTCAAGGTCAGAGATAGGATATTCAATGAAGAGCCTAGGGTTGCCAGGTCAAGCAAAAGGATGAGAAAATTTTGGAAAATTGTCAAGAATTTAAAAAGGAACTTTAGTGTTTCAGTACTTGAGAGGCCAGGCGATGTTCGTCCTTATGCTGAGGTGCGTTTGTTAGATAGAAATGTGATAGGTCTTTTAGACACTGGTGCCTCCGTGACGTGTCTTGGTGCTCAAGCCGCTATAGATTTTCTAGGATCTCAGATTCCTTATAAGAAATTAAACACCACTGTCAATACGGCAGATGGTAAACCTCAAAGGATTGCGGGTGTTTTTACGACTGAAGTGGTTTTTAGAAATAAAAGTGAGCCCATTACTATTTATGTGGTTCCTAATTTGTCACAGGATTTGATACTTGGCATTGATTTTTGGAGGAAATATAACCTTCTTCCTCAGTCTCTGTTAAATGGAATTTCCAGTTTATCGTTCTCAGTAGGCGATGCCCAAAATTTAGACCAGAAATATCTCTCGGTGGATCAGAAGTTTCAGCTGCAATGTGCTATTGATTTATTTCCTTCGTTCGCGAAAGAGGGCCTAGGGAAAACGAATGTTATTTGCCATACTATTAATACGGGTGGTGCAACCCCGATAAAACAAAGGCATTTCCCTGTCTCTCCGGCGATTGAGAAGCTAATCTACGAAGAGCTTGATCGCATGTTGGCTATGGGTGTAATAGAGGAGTCCACTAGTCCTTGGTCTTCACCGATTGTTTTGCATAGAAAACCAGGCAAGAATCGCTTATGCTTGGACAGTAGAAAACTTAATGCTGTTACAGAGGGGGATGCTTATCCACTTCCACATATCGATGGTATCTTGAGTCGTTTGCCTAAAGCTGAATTTATATCCAGCCTTGATTTGAAGGATGCATTCTGGCAGATACCGCTAGATGAATCGTCGAAAGGTAAGACTGCATTCACGGTTCCTGGGAGACCCCTTTATCATTTTAAAGTTATGCCATTTGGCTTATGTAATGCCCCGCAAACCATGTGCAGGCTTATGGATAGGGTGATACCGGCATCTCTCAGAGCTGAGGTTTTGGTCTACCTGGACGATCTTCTAGTGGTATCTCCCACATTTGATCGGCATCTAGAGGTACTCAAGGAAGTGGCTAAGTGTCTTCGTAATGCTGGACTTACAATAAACGTAGGAAAAAGCAAATTTTGTATGACAGAAGTCCGATATTTAGGCCATGTAGTTGGGGACGGGACCATTCGTACCGATCCAGGAAAAATTTCGGCCATTACTGAATTCCCGGCACCGAGATCGGTTAAACAAGTCCGACGATTTCTAGGTATGTCAGGGTGGTACAGAAAGTTCATCAGGAATTACGCTGCTATTTCTAGTCCCTTAACTGATTTGTTAAAGACTAATCGAAAATTCGTATGGACCGAGGAGGCCCAAAAATCCTTTGAAGATTTGAAATCCATTCTTAGCTCAGCCCCTGTTTTGCACAGTCCTGATTTTTCACAGCCGTTTTTTATACACTGTGATGCCAGCAAAACAGGAATAGGAGGAGTCTTGGTGCAAAAGAATGCGGAGGGCGATGAGTTTCCTGTGGCGTTTATGTCTAAGAAACTTAACCAAGCCCAACGTAACTATAGTGTCACTGAACAAGAATGCTTGGCAGCAATGCTTTGCATTAAAAAGTTCCGAGCTTATGTCGAGGGACATGAGTTCACGGTGATTACTGATCACGCCTCTCTTAAATGGCTCATGTCCCAAACTGACTTAAGCACGCGGCTAGCTAGATGGGCCTTGAAGCTTCAAGGATACCGGTTTAAAATTGAGCATAGAAAAGGGTCGCAGAATATAGTTCCTGATGCGCTTTCGCGTACGAATACCGATGACTTGTCCGAAGTATGCGGTCTGTCCGAGATAAGAAATGAACGCGGGGTTTTTGTTGATTTGAACTCTGAACATTTTTCCTCTGACGACTACAAGGACTTATTGAGAAGGGTTGAAGATAATATCGATTCCACTCCCGACTTGAAGATCATCGATGGTTATTTATACAGACGAACGGAACACGCCGTTGGAGAACAGCTTGCTGATGACATGATTTGGAAGCTATGGATTCCTAAAAGTATGGTTCCAGAGGTATTGCAGAAACATCATGATGACCCCTTGTCTTCGCATTGTGGGATTAATAAAACATTGGAAAGAATTCGCAGATACTATTTCTGGCCTAACTTAGTTTGGGATGTTAAGAATTATGTTAACTCGTGTGAAGTTTGTAAGAGTACAAAGCACCCTAATGTTGTTATGAGACCACCCATGGGTGACACTGGTTCATCCCATAGATTCTTTCAGCGCTTATATGTTGATTTCATAGGACCTTACCCTCGATCCAGTTCAGGGAATATTGGAATTTTTATTGTCCTTGATCATTTTTCAAAATTTTGTTTTCTCCGCCCGGTTAAAAAGTTTACAGCTGATGCTGTTATTAAGTATATGGAAGAAGATTTGTTTCACACATTTGGTGTACCAGAGAGCGTTATCTCGGATAATGGAACGCAGTTCAAAGCAAAGAAATTTAATGATCTTTTGAATTTTTATAAGATTTCTCATATTTATACCGCAGTTCATTCGCCACAGGCTAATGCCTCTGAACGGGTGAACCGATCCGTCATTTCTGCTATTAAAGCATATGTAAAACCCGATCAAAAAAATTGGGATGAAAAACTAAGCCACATTGCGTGTGCTTTGCGTTCGACAGTACATACTGCCATTGGGACTTCCCCTTATTTTATGGTTTTTGGTCAAAATATGGTGACTAATGGTTCTATTTACCAACTGCTAAGAAAACTGAATGCTTTAGAGGATAGGGCGATACAATTTAATAGATCGGACACCTTTGATGTTGTTAGATCTAAAGCTGCTAATGTGATGAGAGTGCAACATGATCGTAATGAAAGACAATACAACCTACGTTCGCGTGAAGTGTCATATAATGTTGGTCAAGAGGTGTACAGGCGAAATTTTAGCCAAAGCAGTTTTGAAAAAGGATACAATGCTAAACTTGCACCTACGTTTATTAGATGCAGGGTTCGTCGTAGAATTGGTACTTGTTATTATGAACTTGAAGATCTTCAAGGCAAGTTGGTTGGTACATATCATGCAAAAGATATGAGGCAATAGATTACATCTCCATGCGGTATCAGACTTAATCTCCAATGTGTCCATTAAGCCTGATTTTGGCGGGGGGTATTTGTAGTGGCGCATGTCGATGTACCCAATATGAATATATTTCTTGGAATTGGCCCGCCTGATAATAGATATGGACATTCCTGTTTTTTTTCCAACCCCAACGCGAGTTAACATACAATGTGGATGCTAGAGTATTTTTGTTGTTGTGATTGCTTGTCTCATGTTTTTCCCTTATTGGAACATATTTGGGAGCTTTGCCTATGCTGTTTTTCTTCTTCTTCTTCCTTGTAGCACTGTTACAGTTGGATTCACTTACATTGACCGCTGTTGATGATTCAAAGCTTAGTGTGATCATGTGTTATAATCACTTAGCTAACAGAGACGCATCATAGGCGGTAGCCTAGGGGAAGCGTTACAGCCTACGAACCGGTGAGCGTGAGTTCGAATACCGGCAGCAGTGTTTCTTTATACATTTATATTTTTTATTTATTTATTTTTTTTTGTTTGTTTCATTTCATTTGTTTTCTTTTTTTTGATCATTTGATCGCATCAAAGTTCAAATGAGTTGTTTAATTTTTTTTTTCCTTTTGGTTTTCTTTTTTTTTGACAACTATTGGATAAGGTGGAAAATGGTTGTGGTTGTTAACATCCACACATATAAGTCCGACCAAATCATAGGTTTAGAGCACTTTGTCTCCATATTGAAAAGTTGCTATAATTTCCCCTTAGCCATAGTGGTGAATGTTAACTTCTTTTCTATGTTCTTTGTAGCTTTTCTTTCGCATTGGAGTTCCCATACACTCACAAATGGATTATTATTGTATTTGTGGCATGTATGTAAAAGAAGACATTTTTGGTTTTGAGAATTTTAATTTGTGGTAGTAATTCAGCAATTTGCCCCATTGTTTAGGTCAATGCTACAAAAGGTGGTAGCAGACTGATTTGAGATCCATTTTGCTCCAACCTTGCAACCGTGTGCACCCAAAAGTTTAAGTTTTTGTGTCGTAAAGGACTTGAGATTCTTTAAAAGTGTAAAAGCGTTATCCTTGCTTTAGTAAAAAAGGGATTAAATTTTTTTTGTTGGTGGCAGTTCTCCTCAATTTTTATTTTTTTATTGTCCTGCAGAATCGATGTTTATTTATAAAATCGCGGGTAAATAATTGTTGCAAGTGTTGGTTTCCTGCATTTTCTTTTTGCTGAGGGTTTTATCCCCAAAGCTGGAGTGTTGGTCCCCTGTGATCATTTAACTCCTGGATTAATACATTTGGTAAGGTTGCATTTTTTCTAAACAATTTCTCAATTTCTTTTGAGAACTCATTGTTCTGTGGGCCTTGTTTCTCTGATTCTAGGATTCCCCCTTTCCCTGTGCTCATATGGATTTCTCTGTTTCTGCTGTGCAGATTTGGCTGCCTGAGAGAGTCTAACAAAAGTCTTTTCATTTTTTTTGACCAGTGGATTCTGGTGTTTTAAATGGATCGTTTGTCTTGGTTTCAAGTACAAGGAAAAAAAAGAGCCGTCGGGATTGGTGTAACTCATTTAGTTTTTGTTTTTCGGGAATCGAAACAAACGCGTTTTGGTTGAAAAATCACTCTCGAAAAGGGAAAAAAAACTCTTGCGTGCTAATTCTTAGGTTGTGTAACTTGCTGAAAAAAAAAAAGACCTTAAAAAAATAATTATTTTTCCGTATTTTTGCCCATGTAATTTGCCTCAAGTGTTATATAGTTTAATTTTTGCTCATTTGTAAGGCAGAGATGGAGAACCGAATCGGAAGTGAAACAAAAAGTTAATGCCTAATTGAGAGTTTTTTTGGTAAAAGTAGTTTGGCAATCCAATGTTTTAGAAAAAGGCGAATATAAAAAAAACCGATAGAGTGAATCGTATCAAATGTTAAAGACTATATTGAAAAAAAGTGATTTTTTGTGTATGCCGCGTATTTTGTTAAAAACTTGCAATTGGCTGGAGTTTGCTGGTTTGTTTTAATAACCCCTCACCCCTCGAAAGGCCTTTCAACGTGGGAGCTCCAACAAAAACCAAGTAAGTGCAAACTGTTATACTACCACTGAGCAAAGCCAAACAGATTTATTTTTTTTCGGAGAGTGAGAGAGATGCCGTTACCTCTCTCAGGTAATTTTTGTCAAATTAAATAATTTTTTTCTTTTAAATTAATTTAAAAATGTTTTAAATCTTCCCCCATAATTTTTAAATTGGAATTTTTGCAAGTTGGCAACTTTCAGATGATCTGTTTGTGTTTGTTCAGTTAAATATCCTGCATATACATATATATCTGATTCTGTGCTGGTGGATATGTCAATGCTAAAGTGTTAACATGCTATTGGAACCTCTGTTAACTATGTTGATTCGCTGTTAACAAGACTCTCAGAAAATGTTCTTGGGTCTGAAAAGCACTGCTTCGATTGAAATAGCTTTGATACATTTTTTTTTGGCAATATTTTTTATATGAATGTACGTTTTGTGCCTTTTGATCATTGACATATCTAGCCCAGTATGCCTATAAAATATTGTTTTTACATTTGATACCATTTTTATTGAAATTTGGCTGCATATTAGTCAAAACTTCGCGATTTAAAATTAGTTTTTCGTTTTATACAACCGAGTGGGTTGTGTTGATGTATGTGTGATTAGAGGAAAAAAATGAAGTAAGGGAAAAAAAGGGGTCAATGCACTCACAGCTGTTTTACTTTAACAGAAGTACAAATGGAAATACACTCACACAGCTACATATCCTTTTTTCATAATGAGCCTTTTAAATGAAGTTTGTTTCACAGCCGATTTAGGTTTTTTTCTGCCGTGCTTTGAATTCAAATAAACTCGCCTATTGATTCTTATTTGATATATTATATAAATATTTTTTTTTCATGCCGTGTTTTTTTTTTTTTTAACCCTTCTTGTTAAGTTTTGAGATTTAATTTAAATGATTAGTTTTTTTAAGAGTTATGAAAATAATTTTAGTAAATTAAAGGATCAATTTAGATATACAAAAAAAATTGGTTGTTAGCCTTGACTTTAATATTTCTTTTATTATATTGTTTTTGTCTGTTTTTAAAGTATGATGTGATTCATCTCTATAGTGAGCGACCGGATTTGATAATGAACTTTTTCTTAATAAATTTAATGAATTTGTTAAATATGGAGTAAGCCCAAACCTTTGAGTTTGATTTGTAGGGTCGGTAAAGGAAGGTAGGGTAAATATTATGGGTTTACCAACCAAGAAGCGATTTCTTTGGATGCTTTTGGTAAACAGGAAGGGAGGGCATGCTGTGCAGCTTACTCCTTAGCACAGCCGATCGAATGATGTCGGAAATAGATCCTCTGGTGTTGTGACCCCCTTATACTTTGTGTATTTGTCTATTCTATCTGACTTTCTTTTGTTTTGGTTTTGCTATCATTCGTGCACGCATTAACATTAAAGCTGGTAGTTGGTAAAATTAAACGATGAACATTGGCAAGATCCCCCCCATCCGACGAGCAATAAGGCCGGTGAAATATGCGTGCCATGCCGTTTTGTTTCATCTATAGACATTTATGTGGAGTTTTGCTCAGACTAGACCCTTGCACACTACACACTAATTAGAAGTATTTTGTACGAAATATGAAGCGGCTAGCTTTAATGCTTTGAAAGTTAGCATGCTTTCGACAAACAGACGGACGGTTATGGCTGGATCGACTTACCATGTCATGACAATCAAGAATATATATATATACTTTTTGGGGTCTTCTTCGAGGTGTTACAAGCAGAATGACGAAATTAGTATACCCCCATCCTATTGTGTAGGGTATAAAAAAAGCAGCTTATCATTTTATTTCCACTATAATTACTTGGCTCAAACTTTTAATTTGACATTTTCATAGTAAATCCGCAATTATATGCATTTTCATGTAACTAAGGTAACATTTTTCTAGCGTATTATATGAATCCCCCAACAGCTTCACATGGTATAATTGCTGCCAAGGTGGCAACTTTTGAAATGTCAAAAACAGAACATTTGCAATTATTACTGTGTGCAATAATAAAGTTTTAATAAACAATGTTACAGGGGGCAAAGCCGACAACCTTTACTTCTACCATGAGTTGCACCAATGATAGTAGGCATGTGTATAACTAAATTTGAAAAGAAAGGGTTCTTGAGAAAAGGAAGCTTTGAATTTTAACAAGTAAGAACGCGTTAAGTTCGGCCGGGCCGAACTTTGGATACCCACCACCTCGGGTATATATGTGAACCACATTTCGTCAAAATCCAGTGAAAAATACATACCTTAAGCCCCATAGCAGCTCTATAGATATCATCCGATTTAGACCAAATGCTTATAAGTACAAGTCATTGCTCAACCGAGAGATCGGTCTATATGGCAGCTATATCCAAATCTGGACCGATCTGAGCCAAATTGAAGACAAATATCGAAGGGCCCAACACAAGTCATTGTCCCAAATTTCGGCGACATCGGACAATAAATGCGCTTTTTATGAGCCCAAAACTTTAAATCGAGAGATCGGTCTATATGGCAGCTATATCCAAATCTGAACCGATCAGGGCCAAATAGAAGAAAGATATCGAAGGGCCTAAGGCAAATCACTGTCCCAAATTTCAGCAAAATCGGATAATAAATGTGGCTTTTATGGGCCTAAGACCATAAATGGGAGGATCGGTCTATATGGCAGCTATATCCAAATTTGGACCGATCTGGGCCAAATTGACGAAGAATGTCGAAGGGCTCAACGCAACTCACTGTCCCAAATTTCAGCAAAATCGGATAATAAATGTGGCTTTTATGGGCGTAAGACCATAAATCGGAGGATCGGTCTATATGGCAGCTATATCCAAATTTGAACCGATCTGGGCCAAATTGACGAAGGATGTAGAAGGGCTCAACGCAACTCACTGTCCCAAATTTCAGCGAAATCGGATAATAAATGTGGCTTTTATGGGCCTAAGACCATAAATCGGAGGATTGGTCTATATGGCAGCTATATCCAAATTTGGACCGATCTGGGCCAAATTGACGAAGAATGTCGAAGGGCTCAACGCAACTCACTGTTTAAAATTTCAGCAAAATCGGATAATAAATGTGGCTTTTATGGGCCTAAGACCCTAAATCGGCGGATCGGTCTATATGGGGGCTATATCAAGATATAGTCCGATATAGCCAATCTTCGAACTTAACCTGCTTATGGACAAAAAAAGAATCTGTGCAAAATTTCAGCTCAATATCTCAATTTTTAAAGACTGTAGCGTGATTTCAACAGACAGACGGACGGACATGTCTAGATCGTCTTAGATTTTCACGCTGATCAAGAATATATATACTTTATAGAGTCGGAAATGGATATTTCGATGTGTTGCAAACGGAATGACAAAATGAATATACCCCCATCCTTCGGTGGTGGGTATAAAAATCAAACCAAAATTTTATTAATCTGAAAATTTTGCCAAATCTTTTTATACCCACCACCGAAGGATGGGGGTATATTCATTTTGTTATTCCGTTTGCAACACATCGAAATGTCCATTTCCGACCCTATAAAGTATATATATGTATTCTTGATCAGCGTAAAAATCTAAGACGATCTAGACATGTCCGTCCGTCTGTCTGTTGAAATCACGCTACAGTCTTCAAAAATAGAGATATTGAGCTGAAATTTTGCACAAATTCTTTTTTTTGTCTATAAGCAGGTTAAGTTCGAAGATGGGCTATATCGGACTTTATCTTGATATAGCCCCCATATAGACCGATCCGCCGATTTAGGATCTTAGGCCAATAAAAACCACATTTATTATCCGATTTTGCTGAAATTTTGGACAGTGAGTTGTGTTAGGCCCTCCCACTTCCTTCGTTAATTTGACTCAGATCGGTTCAGATTTGGATATAGCTGCCATATAGACCGATCCTCCGGTTTAGGGTCTAAGGGCCACAAAAGACACATTTATTATCCGATTTTGATGAAATTTGGGGCAGTGAGTTGTGTAAGGCCCTACGACATCTTTCTTCAATTTGGTCCAGATCGGTTCAGATTTGGATATAGCAGCCATATAGACCGATTTTTTGATTTATGGTTTTGGACCCATAAAATGCTCATGTATTTTTCGATGTCGCCGAAATTTTGGACAGCGAGTTAAGTTAAGTTCCTTGACATACTTCTACAATATCGCACAGATCGGTCCAGATTTGAATATAGCTGCCATATAGACCGATCTCTCGATTTAAGGTTTTGGGACCATAAAAGAGGCATTTATTGTCCGATTTCGCCGAAATTTGGGACATTGCTTTGTGTTAGACTCTTCGACATGTTTATGCAATTTGGCTCAAATCGGTCCAGATTTGGATATAGCTGCCATATAGACCGATATCTCGATTTAAAGTCTTGGCCCCATTAAAGGCGCATTTATAATCCGATTTCACTGAAATTTGACACAGTAACTTATGTTAGGCTTTTCGACATCCGTTTCGTATATAGTTCAGATCGGTTTATTTTTAGATATAGCTAGTTACTTATTAGTATATGGTCCAAATCGGAACTTATTTTGATATAACTGATATGTGACATAAGGTATGCAATTTTCACCGAATTTTGATGAAAGATGGTTTACATGTATACCCGAGGTGGTGGGTATCCAAAGTTCGGCCCGGCCGAACTTAACGCCTTTTTACTTGTTTCATTAAAAATTGTATCAAATATTTTTTTATCCAATTTTGCCAACAGTTTATTTGTAAAGAAGATTTGTGTCATTGCAGGTATATCGAAATATGTTCCGTTTTAGGCCAAATACTAATAAGTAAAAGTCATTGTTCAATTGTGTATAACAAAATATTGGTCTCTTTTGTAGCTATAATTAAAAATAAACCGAACTGAACTCAAATCCTTAAATCGATAGATCCGTCTATATGGCAGCTATATCCAAATCTTTCCCGATCTAAGCCAAATTGAAGAAGAATGTCGAAGGGCCTAACACAACTAACTGTCCCAAATTTCAGTAAAATCGGATAACAAATGTGGCTTTTGTGGGCCTACGACCCTAAATCGGCGGACCGGTCTATAAAGCAGCTATATCCAAATCTGTACCGATCTGTACCAAATTGACGTAGGATATTGAAGGGCCTAACACAACTCACTGTCCCAAATTTCATTAAAATCGTATAATAAATGTGGCTTTTATGGGCCTAAGACCCTAAATCGTCGGATCGGTCTATATGGGGGCTATATGTAGATATTGTCCCATATAGCCCATCATCGAACTTAACCTGCTTATGGACAAAAAAAAAGAATCTCTGCAAAGTTTGAGCTCAATATCTCTATTTTTACCACTGTTGTGGTAAGGCTATTATAACTTAGGTTATTTATTTGTAACACTCAGTATGGAGAGAGAAAGACCTATTGATAAGCATAGCAATCGACTCGGAATCACTTTGTGATTCGATTTAGCTATGTCCATGTTAATTTGTAAACAAACTACAGGTCACAATTTTCATCCGATCGACTTGAAAATTGTTGCAGGAATGTTTTTCGGCCTAGAGACGAAGCCCAATGAAATTGGAAAAAATCGGTTCAGATTTGGATATAGCTCCTAAATACATTTTCGTCTTATTTGCAGTAATAATGCAATTAAATGATAATTTTTTTAACCAATTCTCTCGAAACATCGCAGGAATGATTTTCTCTTGAATCTCGATATTACTGGTGAATTTCATGGAAATAGGTTCAGATTTAGATATAGCTCTTATATATTTATATCGCCCGATTTTTACTCCTAGAGCCACTGCAAGCTCATTTTTTCCCAATCTTTTCAAAACTTTCTACAACGCTTTCCTCGACGTCTTCCACAATATCTATAAAGTCGAAATGGGTTCAGATTTAGATATAGCTTCGTCCGATTTTGAGAAATATTGCAATAAATTGTTCAGTTGTAAACGGATTCTCTCGAAATTTAGCAGGAAGGAGTTTTTTGCGGCATCTGACTTTACTTGTGAATGTTATAGAAATCGGTGCAGATTTAGATATAGCTGCCATCTATGTATATCGCCCGATTTTAACTTCTAGAGCCACTGCAAGGGCATTTATTAACTAATGTTCCCAAAATTTTGTAAAATGTTTCTTGACGGCTATCACAATATTAAAGAACTTGAATAGTTTCAGATTAAGATATAGCTCCCATATATATGTTCGTCCGATTTTGAGAAATTTTGCAATTAAGTGCTCATCATAAACCGATCTTGGGTCTTGAATTCTTGAGCCTCTAGAGTGCGCAATTTTTATCCGATTGGAATGAAATTTTGCACGACGTGTTTTGTTGTGATATCCAATAACTGCGCCAAGTGTGGTTCAAATCGGTTCATAACCTGATATAGCTGTCATATAAACAGATCTGGGGACTTGACTTCTTGAGCTTCTAGAGGGCGCAATTGCTATCCGATTTGGTTGAAAATTTCATGAAGTATTTTATTCTTTCTTTCAACAACTGTGTCAAATAAAGTTCAAATCGGTTCATAAGCTGATATAGCTGCCATATAAACCGATCTGGGATCTTGACTTCTTGAGCCTCTAGAGGCCGCAATTATTATCCGATTTGCCTGAAATTTTGTACGACGGATTTCTCATGACCATCAACATATGTGTTTTTTACAGTCTAAATCGGTCTATGACCCGATTCAGCTCCCATATAAATCGATCTCTCCATTTTACTTCCCCCAAAAGGCGCAATTCTTTATTCGAATTGGCTGAAATTTTATACCGGACCATATCTTGATATCGCTCTAATAGCAGAACAAATCTTTTCTTATATCCTTTTTTTTGCCTAAGAATAGATTCCGGGAGAAGAACTCGACAAATGCGATCTATGGTGGAGGGTATTTAAGATTCGGCCCGGCCGAACTTAGCACGCTTTTACTTGTTTTTTCTTTTTTGTTCTATTTCCTCGTAACTTTATGCGTTAGCACCACTTACTCACGTGCAGACCACAATATTGTCCTTTTCCACTTTCAACTAAGCAGGTCATTTTTGGTTTATTCCAAAATCTTAATCATATTTTATAACCTGTTTTGTGTCATTGTCAGTGTTGAATGAGTAACAGGGTGCTGAAGTCAACTTGACTGATGCAGGTGGTGCATGATTATAAGAATTCTCTATAATAGATCCATCAACCTCAAATATCATGTTTTTTTTTATGAACAACATAAAAATTATAAATGCAGAAATAGACACAAAAACATAGTCGCTCCTCCTGTAAATGATGGCATGTAACCCGGGTAACGAATAAACGAATTGTCTTTTTAGAGGCCTTCCCCATGTCAACCCACACACCTGTATGTTTGTATGAAGTTAGCCATAATATTTGGAGTTTGAAATTGCCATTAAAATCTGTACTCTCTTCAAACTGGTAGCAAGGAAACGAGGAGTGGTTTTGGGATGGGGATGGAGAGAAAATATAATAAAAATGCTCGAAACGAAACTCATCAAAGCTACGGCTTAAAAGTTTTATGTTCAGTCAACCATTAAAAACGTATTTTGACTATTACGAAACTGGCATCTCATCACATCTCCATAACACTGGATTGTGAAAAACTCCTACATACCATACATTGGCAGGAACATGGTGGGCCATTCATATGGCAGAATTGTTCTCTTTTTTTCTGTGCTGGTATTTCGTTCTAGTACAGAGCTCTTACCTTCAGTAAAATGGGAATTTTTTATGTGGATTCTGCTGCTGTGACAACGGAAGTGAATTTAACTATTTTGTTGATGGTAGATCATACATATTAGTCAATATTTTTTGTGATTATTTTTAATAAAGTTAAAAAGGTATTCAAACCATTGGATACCCATCACCTCACTACACATAAACCCCATTTCGTTAAAATCCGGTGAAAAATGTTCGCTATATCCATATATGGACCGATCTGGTCAATCCTCCAATCAGGGCTGCGGAATCGATTAAAAATTTGCTTGACTCCGAATCCGGGAAGATTGCTCGTCTTCGACTCCGACACCGAGCGCTTAATTTTTTAATATTTTTTCAACAACATTTTAAAAACAAAAATTATTAAACAAGATATGGTCCGGTTCGGACCACAACTAAATTATATGTTGGAGACCTGTGTAAAATATCAGCCAATTCGAATAAGAATTGCGCCCATTGGGGGCTCAAGAAGTAAAATAGAGAGAAGGATTTATATGGGAGCTGTATCGGGCAATAGACCGATTCAGACCATAATAAACACGTTTGCTGATGGTCATGAGAGGATCCGTCGTACAAAATTTCAGGCATATCGGATAATAATTGCGACCTCTAGGGACCAAGAAGTCAAGATCCCAGATCGGTTAATATGGCAGCTATATCAGGTTATAGACCGATTTAAACGTTATTTGACACAGTTGTTAAAAGTAACAGTAAAAAACGTCATGCAAAATTTCAGCCAAATCGGATAGGAATTGGGCCCTCCAGAAGCTCAAGAAGTCAAGACCCAAAATCGGTTTATATGGCAGCTATATCAGGTTATGGACCGATTTGAACCATACTTGGCACAGTTGTTGGATATCATAACAAAACACGTCGTGCAAAATTTCATTCCAATCGGATAAGAATTGCGCACTCTAGAGGCTCAAGAAGTCAAGACCCCAGATCGGTTTATATGGCAGCTATATCAGGTTATGGACCGCTTTGAACCATACTTGGCACAGTTGTTGGATATAATAACGAAACACGTCGTGCAAAATTTCATCCCAATCGGGACGAATAAGAATTGCGCTCTTTGTGAGCTCAAAAAGTAAAATAGAGAGATCGATTTATATGGGAGCTGCATCGGGCTATGGACCGATTCAGACCATAATAAACACGTATGTTGATGGTCAAGAGAGGATCCGTCGTACAAAATTTCAGGCAAATCGGATAATAATTGCGACCTCTAGAGGCTCAAGAAGTCAAGATCCCAGATCGGTGTATATGGCAGCTATACGACTTGTACTTTATTTGACACAGTTGTTGAAAGTAACAATAAAAAACGTCTTGCGAAATTTCAGCCAAATCGGATAGGAATTGCGCACTCTAGAAGCTCAAGAAGTCAAGTCCCCAGATCTGTTTATATGACAGCTATATCAGGTTATGAACCGATTTGAACCATATTTGGCACAGTTGTTGGATATCATAACAAAATACTACGTGCCAAAATTCATTCAAATTGGATAAGAATTGCGCCCTCTAGTGGCTCAAGAAGTCAAGACCCAAGATCGGTTTATATGACAGCTATATAAGGTTATGGACCGATTTGAACCATACTTATCACAGTTGTTGGATATTGTAACAAAACACGTCGTGCAAAATTTCATTCCAATCGGATAAGAATTGCGCTCTCTAGAGGCTCAAGAAGTCAAGACCCAAGATCGGTTTATATGGCAGCTATATCAGGTTATAAACCGATTTGAACTATACTTGGCACAGTTGTTGAATATCATAACAAAACACGTCGTGCAGAATTTCATCCCAATCGGATAAGAATTGCGCACTCTAGAGGCTCAAGAAGTCAAGACCCAAGATCGGTTTATATGGCAGCTATATCAAAACATGGACCGATATGGCTCATTTACAATACCAACCGACCTACACTAATAATAAGTATTTGTGCAAAATTTCAAGCGGCTAGCTTTACTCCTTCGGAAGTTAGCGTGCTTTCGACAGACAGACGGACGGACGGACGGACAGACGGACATGGCTAGATCGAAATAAAATTTCACGACGATCAAGAATATATATACTTTATGGGGTCTCAGACGAATATTTCGAGTAGTTACAATCAGAATGACAAAATTAGTATACCCCCCATCTTATGGTGGAGGGTATAACAAGTAAAAAGGCGTTAAGTTCGGCCGGGCCGAACTTTGGATACCCGTCTTACCGTTGGGACGGACGAACGGACAGACGGACGGACATGGCTAGATCGACTTAAAATGACATGACGATCAAGAATATATGTACTTTATGGGGTCTCAGACGCAGATTTCCAGGTGTAACAAACAGAAGACGAAATTAGTATACCCCTATCTTATGGTGGAAGGTATAGCAAGTAAAAAGGCATTAAGTTCGGCCGGGCCGAACTTTGGATACCCTCCAACTCGGGAATATATGTAAACCCCCTTTCGTGAAAATTGGATAACCTATGCACCCAAATCCGGCACTGACATTGAGTAGTCTAATATATATGTTACAAATTTCAACAAAATCGCGTAATAAATAAATGTTTAATGAGCTTCAGACCCTTAATCGGCATATCGGTCTATATGACAGCTATATCCAAATATAGTCCGATCCAAACCATATTTGGGACGAATGTTGGGAGGCATAAAACTACCACTTGTTTCAAATTTCAGCGAAATCGGGTAATAAATAGGGCTTTTATGGGCTTCGTACTCTTTATCGGGAGATCGGTCTTTTGGGCAGCTATATCTAAATATAATCCGATCTGAACCATATTTGGGTCAGATGTTGGTAGGCCTAAAAATACTCACTGTTTTAAATTTCAACGAAATCGGTTAAAAAAATAAAGCTTTTATTGGCTTCAATCCCTTTATCGGCAGATCGGTCTATATGGCAGCTATATCTAAACACAGTCCGTTCTGAACCATATTTAGAACAGATGTTGGGAGGCCTAAAACTACTCACTGTATCAAATTTCAGCGAAATCGGTTAAAAAATAAAGCTTTTATTGGCTTCAAACCTTTTATCGGCAGATCGGTCTATATGGCAGCTATATCTAAATATAGTCCGATCTGAACTAAACTACGGTCAAATGTCGGGAGGCTTAAAATAATTCAATATCTGAAATATCAGCGAAATTAGAAATAAATAAAGCTTTGATTGGCTTCAAACCCATTATCGGCAGATCGGTCTAACTGGCAACTACATCTAAATACAGTCCGAACTGAACCATACTTAGGTCAGATGTCAGGAGGCTTAAAATAACCCACTGTTTCAAATTTCAGCGAAATTGGGCAATAAATAAATCTTTTATGGGTTGCAGACCCTTTATCGGCAGATCGGTCTATATGGCAGTTATATCTAAATATAATCCGATCTGAACCATACTTAGGTTAGATGTGGGAAGGCCTAAAACTACTCACTGTTTAAAATTTCAGGAAAATCGGATGAAAAATTATGTTTTTATGGGCATTAGACCCTATGTCGGAAAATCGGCCCGGTCAAGAACTTTACCAGCGTGCATTAAAAAGACGTATCTGTGCCAAATTTCAGCTCAATACCCAATTTTTGAAGCCTGTAGAGTGATTACAACAGACGGACAGGCAGACGGACAGACACACGGACATCGTTAAATCGTCGTCGAATTTTACAACGTTCCGAAATATATATACTTTGTAGGGTCGGAAATTGATATTTCGATGTATTGCAAACGGAATGATTAAATGAATATACCCCTAGCCTACGGTAGTGGATATAATAAACTATTGGGTTGCCCAAAAAGTAATTGCGGATTTTTCATATAGTCGCCGTTGACAAATTTTTTCACAGCTTGTGACTCTGTAATTGCATTCTTTCTTCTGTCAGTTATCAGCTGTTACTTTTAGCTTGCTTTAGAGAAAAGTGTAAAAAAAGTATATTTGATTAAAGTTCATTCGAAGTTTTATTAAAAATTCATTTACTTTCTTTTAAAAAATCCGCAATTACTTTTTGGACAACCAATAGTATGATATCAACAAAACAACAACAAATCTTGAAATAAAATTTTATTTCCATAAAGCTTTGTGAACAATTTATGGAATCAATAGTTCTATAATGTAGTATATCTTTTTAACTCAAGCATTTGTAGCATTTTAACACACCTATCAACAAAGTTTTCCATAGAACCCAATCAAAGCCACCTATGAAATTTTTAGTCAACTGTATCTTAATATAATGAAGTGTTTAATATTTTTTCCTTGAAAAGAAAGCCATTTGAATTTTAATCGAAAAATCTTTGGCACATGTCTGCACATATTGACATATTGCACAACTTATGCACATACTTTGCAAAATGTTAATAAATTTTTGTTCAAAATGAAGGAAAATGCCAATAACTGGAATACGAAATCAATATGAAGTCGATTCATTCAGCCTCATACAGCCTTAAAACCCAATCAATGCATCCATGTTCTCTGTAAGTGATATGTGTAAGTACATCACAAGGTATAATCTGTTGAAAAATGACCAGAAGGCGTAACAGAATCTATGCAAGAGAGTGAAAAATTTTTAGCAATGTTATGGAACGATTAGGGAATTGAAACCATAGCTAACATAGCATAGCAAAAAAGAATCATGAAACAAAGATTATGAAAATCATAATATTTGTAAAAGTCATTATAACTAAGAACTGAAAATTTATCAAATTAAATTTGGCCACAGGTAAAGTTCGGCGTTAAGTTCGGCCAGGCCGAATCTTATTTACCCTCCACAATGGATCGAATATAACAAGTTCTTTGAATGACTTTTTTAAATATATAACAGCTATATCAAGTTATATACCCATCTAGACCACACTTGTCATGATGGCTGTTAAAAGTCATAGAAAAAAAACCACCTCCAAAATTTCTGGCAAATCGAGTAAAAATAGCGCCCTCCAGCTGTGGAATTCAGTAAAGAGTTTTAAATCGTTAAGTTAAAAGAGATATCAGAAAAGTTAACGGATTTTGTATTCAGTGGTCACTTTTAACGATAATCGACATCGTTAAAATCAGGGGCCGAATTATCAAAAGCGTGATTGAGTGCGCTTTCGAATCGAATGAAATTTCTTCTCGTATTTAATGGATGTTATGCCACTTTTGTATCAAAGTGTCTAAAAATAATGATCGTTTTAAACAATCGCGTTCCTAACTTTCAAAAATTGCCGTTAAATAAAGAGAAACATAATTCCCAATAGAGAGATTTTGAACGATTTTACTCGTTCACGTATGCGGTAAATCCTCTTGTTATACCCACCACCGTACGATAGGTGGTACAGGTGCTCACAAAGTCAAATTGGGAGATCGGTTTTTATGAGAGCTATATTAGCCATTTTGAAGGCTATGCCAAAGCCACACATGCAAAATATCAGCCAATTCGGATAAGAATTAAGTCCTCTAGAAGTTCAAGTCCTCTAGAAGAAGGTTATGGTTACTAAATCTGGTTGTGGTCTTATTTAGACCATACTTGGCACGGCTGTTGGAAATCATGCAAAATTTCATCCAAATCGGAGAGGAATTGCACCCTCTAGAAGCTCAAAAAGTCAAATCGGGAAATCGGTTTAAATGGTAGCATATCAAACCATGGACCGATTTGGCCCATTTACAATTCCAACCGACCTACACTAATGAGAAGTATTTGTGCAAAATTTTCTAGCTTTACTCCTTCGAAAGTTAGCAGACAGACAGAAAGAAGGACATGGCCAGATCGACTTGAAAAGTAAAGAAGATCAAGAATATATATAATATATGTGGTGAAAGACGAATATTTAGACGTGTTACAAACAAAATGACGATTTAGTATACCTCGATCATTAAGATCATCACCTCTTTCCGCCCAGAAGGCTGGGGTGGCTTCGGGAATACACGAATGTCGAAGAGTCTAGCATAGTTCAATAGGTCAAATTTCAGCGAAATCGGCTAGTAAACGATGCTTTTATGGGTCCAAAACCACAAATCGAGAGGTCTGTATATATGGCACCCAAATCATATCAGGAGCGTAATCGATGAATGTCGGGAGGCCATAACACAACTCATTGTGCCAAATTTCAAACAGGATAATTATTGCGGCTTATATGGGCCAAAGACTTTAATCGGAAGACCGATTATAGACCGATCTGGGCCATTTTCATCACGGATATCGAAGAGCTGGAGACAGCCCTTTGTTACAAAAAGCAGCGAAATAGGATAATAAATACGTTATTTATGGGCCCAAGGCGGGAGATGGGTATATATTTATTACAGCTATGTTAACATATAGCCTGATTTTAACTTTACTCGGTATGAATATTAAGAAGCTTAACGCAACTTATTGCACCAAATTGTGGCGGAATCAAATAAGAGAAGCATTATTTATGGGCCCAAGGTTATACATGCGAGATCGGTATATATAACAGTTATATCCATATATAGTCCGATCTTTACTATCCCCCCTGCCTCATAGAAAATTTTAGCCAAATCGGATAAGAATCTGATATAAAACAGTTATATCCACATATAGTCCGATCTTTACTATCCACACTGTCTCGTAAAAAATTTTAGCCAAATCGGATAAGTATTCCGACCTCTAAAGGATCAAGAAGTCAAGGTCCGAGATCGGTTAATATGGCAGCTATATCTAGTTATGATCCGATTTTGACCATATTTAGCACAGTTGTTGGAAGTTATAACGAAAAACCTCATACAAAGTTTTAGCCAAATCGGAAAAGAATTCCACCGTCTAGAGGATGAAGAAGTCAAGATCCAAAATCTGTTTAAATAGCTTCTATATCAAAACATGGAGCAATATGCCCCATTTACAATCCCAACCGACTTACACTAATAGGAAGTTGTTGTGCAAAATCTCAAGCACTTTGAAGCACTAGCTTTACTCCTTTGAAAGATAGCGTGCTTTCCACAGACAGACAAAAAGTATGACTATAGCATTCGTTTTTTTTGGGCCTCTTTAGTTGGTCCTAAAATTATTTCATTTAGTTGTTAGATTAGCCAGCTTAGACCAATATGTTTTTATAGCCTCCACCATAGGATAGGAGTTAAGGAAAAAGCGAAATTATTTTACCCCTATCCTATGGTGGAGGCTATAAAATAAACAAGAAAGAGCGTGCTAAGTTCGGCCGGGCCGAATCTTATATACCCTCCACCATGGTCGCATCTGTCGAGTTCTTTGCGCAGTATCTGTTTTAGGCAAACAAAGTATAATGAATAAAGACGGAGGAGCAGCAACATCTAGTTATAGTCCGATTCGGAGTTTAAGAAGCGAAATCGGGAGATCGGTTTACCTTGGAGCTGTATCAAGCTATAGATCGATTCTGACCATATGCACACGTATGTTGAAGGCCATGGGCAGGAGCCGTTGTACAAAATGTATGCCAAATCGGATGAGAATTGCGCTCTCTAGAGGTTTAAGAAGTTAATACCCAAGATCGGTTTACATGGCAGATATATCAGGTTATGGACCGATTAGGATCCTACTTCGCACAGTTGTTGGAAGTTATATCAAAACACTATGTGCAAACCTTCAGTCAAATCGGACGAGAATTGCGCGCTCTAGAGGCTCAAAAAGTCAAGACCCAAGATCGGTTTATGTGGCAGCTATATCAGGTTATGGACCGATTTGAACCATACCTGCCACAGTTATTGGATATCATAACAAAATACTACGTGCCAAAATCCATTCAAATTGGATAAGAATTGCGCCCTCTAGAGGCTCAAGAAGTCAAGCCCCAAGATCGGTTTATATGACAGCTATATAAGGTTATATACCGATTTAAACCATACTTGGCACAGTTGTTGGATATCGTAACAAAACACGTCGTATAAAATTTCATTCCAATCGGATAAGAATTGCGCCCTCTAGAGGCTCAAGAAGTCAAGACCCCAGATCGGTTTCTATGGCAGCTATATCAGGTTATGGATCGATTTGAACCATACTTGGCGCAGTTCTTGGATATAATAACGAAACACGTCGTGCAAAATTTCATTCCAATCGGATAAGAATTGCGCTCTCTAGAGGCTCAAGAAGTCAAGACCCAAGTTCGGTTTAAATGGCAGCTATATCACGTTATGGACCGATTTAAACCATACTTGGCACAGTTGTTGGATATCATAACAAAACACGTCGTGCAAAATTTTATCCCAATCGGATAAGAATTGCGCACTCTAGAGGCTCAAGAAGTCAAGACCCTAGATCGGTTTATATGGCAGCTATATCAAAACATGGACCGATATGGCCCATTTACAATACCAACCGACCTACACTAATAAGAAGTATTTGTGCAAAATTTCAAGCGGCTAGCTTTACTCCTTCGGAAGTTAGCGTGCTTTCGACAGACAGACGGACGGACGGACATGGCTAGATCAACATAAAATGTCGCAACGATCAAGAATATATATACTTTATGGGGTCTCAGACGAATATTTCGGGTAGTTACAAACAGAATGACGAAATAAGTATACCCCCATCCTATGGTGGAGGGTATAAAAATAAAATAAGTTTTGGACCAACTAAAGAGGCGCAAAAACGAATACTAAAGTCATGCTTTTTAACTAAAAAAGTAAAATTCGGTCGGTCCGAACTTTGGTTACCCATCACCTCGGGTATATATGTAAACCACCTTTTGTCATAATCCGGTGAAAAATTATAATCTGAACAAAATACGGTACGTATGTTGAAAGGCCTAACAAAATTCACTGTGTCAAATTTCAGCGAAATCGGATTATAAATTCGCTCTTTATGGGCCCAAGACTTTAATTCGAGATATCGGGCCAAATTGAAGAGTGATATCGAAGGGCCTAACCCAACTCTCTGTCCAAAATTTCGGTGACAACGGACAATAAGTGCGCCTTTTATGGGCCCAAAAACTTAAATCGAGAGTCTATATGACAGCTATATCCAAATCTGTACCGATGGGGGCCAAATTGCTGAAAGATGTCGAGGGGCCTAACACAACTCACTGTCCCAAATTTCGGCGACATCGGACAATAAATGCGCCTTTTATGGACGCAAGACCTTAAATCGAAAAATCGGTCTATATAGCAGCTGTATCCAAATCTGTACTGATCGAGGCCAAATTGTAGAAAGATGTCGAGGTGCCTAACACAACTCACTGTCCCAAATTTTGGCAAAATCAGACAATAAATACGCCTTTCATGGGCCCAAGACCTTAAATCGAGTGAACGGTCTATATCAAGATAAAGTCCGATATAGCTCATCTTCGAACTTAACCTGCCTATCGGCAAAAAAAAAGTAAGCAAATTTTCAGCTCAATATTTCAATTATTAATGACTGTAGCGTGATTTCAACAGACAGACGGACGGACATGTATCGCCTTAGATTTCTACGGCTATCAAGAATATACATATATACTTTACTGGGTCGGAAATGGACATTTCGTTTTTTTCCAAATGGAATGCCAATATGAATATACCCCCATACCTCGGTGTTGGGTACAAAAAACTTGAGACAATTTAAAAAAAAAATTTCTGAAGAAAAACATTAAAAAACAATTTAAAATAAATAAAGAAACAATTTCGAAAAAACTTATATCAATCTATCTAGAAAAATGTTCTATAGAAAAAATTTTGCAATATTTGCTGTAGAAAATATATTGATAAAAAGTTGCATGAAAAAGATTTTGATCAAATTTTTTATATATAGAAAATTCTTGGACAAATTTTCAATAGAAAAATATTTTACGATATTTTCTTTCGGTAAAAATTTTGACAATATTTGCTACAGCAAATTACTATAGAAAAATTTTGACTTTATTTCCTATTTGACAATTTTTTCTGCAGCAAAATTTTCAAAATTCTCCTATAAAAAATTTCACCCCGAAATTACCCCAACAACAATATTTTTCATAGCATAGAAATGATTTTCACAAAATTTCCATAGAAAAGATTTTGACAAAATGTGCATAGAAAAGATTTTGGTAAAATTTCCATAGAAAATGTTGGCAAAATTCTCTATGAAAATAAAATGTTGACACAATTTTCTACAGTAATAAAATATTGACAAAATTTTCAAAAGCTTCGTCAACATTTTTTGTGTAATTAAATTTCTTTAATATTTTACTATTGTTTTATACCCTCCACCATAAGATGGGGGGTATACTATTGTAATTTCGTCATTCTGTTTGTAACTACTCGAAATATTCGTCTGAGACCCCATAAAGTATATATATTCTTGATCGTCGTGACATTTTATGTCGATCTTGCCATGTCCGTCCGTCCGTCTGTCTGTCGAAAGCACGCTAACTTCCAAAGGAGTAAAGCTAGCCGCTTGAAATTTTGCACAAATACTTTTTATTAGTGTAGGTCGGTTGGTATTGTAAATGGGCCATATCGGTCCATGTTTTGATATAGCTGCCATATAAACCGATCTTGGGTCTTGACTTCTTGAGCCTCTAGAGTGCGCAATTCTTATCCGATTGAAATGTAATTTTGCACGACGTGTTTTGTTACGATATCCAACAACTGTGCCAAGTATGGTTCAAATCGGTCCATAACCTTATATAGCTGCCATATAAACCGATCTTGGGTCTTGATTTCTTTAGCCTCTAGAGTGCGCAATTCTTATCCGATTGGAATGAAATTTTGAACGACGTGTTTTGTTACGATATCCAAACACTGTGCCCAGTTTGGTTCAAATCGGTCCATAACCTGATATAGCTGTCATATAAACCGATCTTGGGTCTTGACTTCTTGGGCCTCTAGAGGTCGCAATTATTATCCGATTTGCCTGAAATTTTGTACGACGGATCCTCTCATGACCATCAAGTCAATTCCCCGAATTGACTTCTTGAGCCCTTACAAGGCCCAATTTTTGTCCGATTCGACTGAAAATTTGCGCGTTGTGTTCCGTTGTGGCTTCCAAAAACTGTGCCAAGTACGGTCCGAATCTGTCAATAACCTGATATAACTCCCATTACAAGCCGTAACTTTTGTCCAATTTGGCTGTAATTTTGCTTGTAGTATTCCGTTACGACTTCTAGTCTTTAACTTTATATAGCTCCCATATAAACCGGTCTCTAGATTATCCTTGTTCGGTTCTAAGAATCTTTAATTTTTGCTGGTTTAACAGAAGTTTGGTGCGTAGGATAAATTTAAATTTTATTCCAATGTGGTTGGATCCCAAGATTCGGCCAGGCCGAACTTAGCACGCTTTTACTTGTTAAATACTACAGCGTTATCTCAACAAAAATATAGACTTGGCTAGATCGTCTTAGAATAATATAAGGCCGTCAATAATATGCACATATTGTAAATTCGGAAAGTTTTAATCTGTGGTAAATCTTTTCGGCAACTGGTTGTTGTTATACCCTCCACCATAAGATGGGGGGTATACTAATTTCGTCATTCTGTTTGTAACTACTCGAAATATTCGTCTGAGACCCCATAAAGTATATATATTCTTGATCGTCGTGAAATTTTATGTCGATCTAGCCATGTCCGTCCGTCTGTCCGTCCGTCCGTCCGTCCGTCCGTCCGTCCGTCCGTCCGTCCGTCCGTCCGTCCGTCTGTCCGTCCGTCTGTCTGTCGAAAGCACGCTAACTTCCGAAGGAGTAAAGCTAGCCGCTTGAAATTTTGCACAAATACTTCTTATTAGTGTAGGTCGGTTGGTATTGTAAATGGGCTATATCGGTCCATGTTTTGACATAGCTGCCATATAAACCGATCTTGGGTCTTGACTCCTTGAGCCTCTAGAGTGCGCAATTCTTATCCGATTGGAATGAAATTTTGCACGACGTGTTTTGTTATGATATCCAACAACTGTGCCAAGTATGGTTCAAATCGGTTCATAACCTGATATAGCTGCCATATAAACCGATCTTGGGTCTTGACTTCTTGAGCCTCTAGCGTGCGCAATTCTTATCCAATCAGAATAAAATTTTGCATGACGTGTTTTGTTATGATATCCAACAACTGTGCCAAGTATGTTTCAAATCGGTTCATAACCTGATATAGCTGCCATATAAACCGATCTTGGGTCTTGACTTCTTGAGCCTCTAGAAGGCGCAATTCTTATCCGATTGGAATGAAATTTTGCACGACGTGTTTTGTTATGATATCCAACAACTGTGCCAAGTATGGTTCAAATCGGTCCATAACCTGATATAGCTGCCATATAAACCGATCTTGGGTCTTGACTTCTTGAGCCTCTAGAGGGCATAATTCTTATCCGATTTGAATGAGTTTTAGCACGAAGTATTTCGCCATGATATCCAACAACTGTGCCAAATATGGTTCAAATCGGTTTATAACCTGATATAGCGGTCATATAAACAGATCTGGGGACTTGACTTCTTGAGCTTATAGAGGGCGCAATTCCTATCCGATTTGGGTGAAATTTCGCAAGACGTTTTTTATTGTTACTTTCAACAACTATGTCAAATAAAGTACAAGTCGGTTCATAACCTGATATAGCTGCCATATAAACCGATCTGGGATCTTGACTTCTTGAGCCTCTAGAGGTCGCAATTATCATACGATTTGCCTGAAATTTTGTACGACGGATTCTCTTATGACCATTAACATACGTGTTTGTTATGGTCTGAATCGGTCTATAGCCCGATACAGCTCCCATATAAATCGATCTCTCTATTTTACTTCTTGAGCCCACAAAGGGCGCAATTCTTATTCGAATTCTCCAACATATAATTTAAATGCGGTCCAAACCGGACCATATCTTGATATCGCTCTAATAGCAGAGCAAATCTTTTCTTTTATCCTCTTTTTTACCTAAGAAGAGATGCCGGAAAAAGAACTCGACAAATGCGATCCATGGTGGAGGGTATATAAGATTCGGCCCGGCCGAACTTAGCACGCTTTTACTTGTTGGTTTGTTAAAATTGACAAGTTTCCAAATTTGCAAATTTTAAGAATGTCAAAAGTGGTTTGCTTAGTTGGAATTCCTGAACGATATCTAGGTTGTCATTGGGATATTCCAGGCTCCTGTTGCTCCGCCCTTCTGATTTTTAAGCCTACCCTAAGTTATGTATGGATCGTATTTCCTCTTGCCCCCAAAATGCTTGATTCTGCGCCTTCCAATGCTTTAGTAATCATTCTTCTAATAAATAGCTGTTATAACAAACAACTTTATAAGATCATATTTTTCATTCATGGGAAGTTTTCTTTTTTCATTTCCTCTCAAAATTCATGATGGGTTATGGCTAAGAAGCATTATTGCTGTCAACTGCATAACCACCGCACTCAGTTCCATTTCCCAGCGCTTCGATATCTTTTGCCAAACAACTGCGAGGAGTATTCAAAACTGGACATCAGGCAACATTCGGCAAATATTTGTTTGTTACTGTGTCCATCTTGGCCGTATAGATTCAGTGATGGAGTGAATGATTTGATGTGTGCATTTCTGAGTTAATTTTCTCATGTTTGTTGGAATTGATTGTAAAACCCTGGTCTTGTTGCCTATGGCGTATGTGAATTCCTACTTCTACCAAAATCTACAAACTTATAATCGGAAAAACTCCATAGTGTAGAGACTTAAACGAGATTTCCACTTGTTTATTGCCCATAAGCTTTATCAACCTCCTATTTGCTCAAGTTGTTTGGGGTGTGCGTTTGGAAAGAAATTCTTCCATTTCATTTTTGATCTTTCACTTATTGTTTGCTGTTACTTCGTTATAGGGGGACTTGGTTCGGCTTTAGTTGGTTTTAGGTACTTTTCTAAGGATGTGAGGTATGATGGCTTTCAAATCTCATGGAAAATATTTTAAAAATAGTATACGGTTTACAAGGTTTGTTTGCTATGCATATCCATTGGTGTAGGACTTTTGAACATTTACTTTAAGCGGGAGGTGTGGCAATTAGAAGAAAATAATAGAAAGACAAGTAAGAGCGTGCTAAGTTCGGCAGGGCCGAATCTTATATACCCTCCACCATTGATCGCATTTGTCGAGTTCCATGTGCGGTATCTCTTTTTAGACAAACATAGAATATTGAATAAAAACTGTTATGCTATTGGACCTATATCAAGTTATAGTCCGATTCGGACCATAAGTGAATGCTGAACATTGTAGAAGTCATTGTGTAATATTTCAGCACATTCGGATAAGAATTGCGCCTAGTAGGGGCTCAAGAAGCAAAATCGGGAGATATGTTTATATGGGAGCTGTATCAAGCTATTGGTCGATTCAGACTATATTAGACACGTATGTTGAAGGCCATGAGAGAAGCCGGATGAAGATTGCGCCCTCTAGAGGTTCAAGAAATCAAGATCCCAGATCGGTTTATATGGCAGCTATTTCAGGTTCTATACCGATTTACGCCATACTTAGCACAGTTATTGAAAGCCATAACAAAACACCTCATGCTAAATTTCAGCCAAATCGGATGAGAATTGCGCGCTATATTGGCTCAAGAAGTCAAGATCCAAGATCGGTTTATATGACAGCTATATCAGGTTATGAACCGATTTAAACCATACTTGGCGCAGTTGTTGGATATGATAACACAACACGTTGAGCAAAATTTCATTCCAATCGGTTAAGAATTGCGCCCTCTAGAGGCTTAAGAAATCAAGACCCAATATCGGTTTATATGGCAGCTATATCAAAACATGGACCGATTAAAACCATACTCAGCGTTGTTGTTGAAAGTGCTACCAAAACACTATGTGCAAAATTTCAGTTAAATCAGATGAGAATTGTGCCCTCTAGAGGCTCAAGAAGTCAAGACCCAAAATCGGTTGATATGGCAGCTATATCAAAACATGGACCGATTTTGCCCATTTACAATACCAACCGACCTACACTAATAAAAAGTATTTGTGCAAAATTTGAAGCGGCTAGCTTAACTCCTTCGAAAGTGAGCGTGCTTTCGACAGACAGACAGACGGACGGACGGACGGACGGACGGACGGACGGACGGACGGACGGACGGATGGACAGACGGATGGAGATGGCTAGATCGACTTAAAATTACATGACGATCAAGAATATATCTTAATGGGGTCTTAAACGCATATTTCGACGTTTTACAAACAGAATGACGCATTTAGTATACCCCCGTCCTATGGTGGGGGGTATAATAATAAACAAGTACAAACGGCCGTACCAAACTTTTAATACCCACCACATGGATATATTTATTATCGTTATACCCTCCACCATAGGATGGGGGTATACTAATTTCGTCATTCTGTTTGTAACTACAGAAAATATTCGTCTGAGACCCCATAAAATATATATATTCCTGATCGTCGTGACATTTTATATCGATATAGCCATGTACGTCCGACCGTCCGTCCGTCTGTCTGTCGAAAGCACGCTAACTTTCAAAGGAAATTTGAAATTTTGCAAATTTGTGTAGGTCGGTTGGGATAGTGAATGGGCCATATTGATCCATGTTTTGATATAGCTGCTATATAAACCGATCTTGGGTCTTGACTTCTTGAGTCTCTAGACGGCGCAATTCTGGTCCAATTTGACTGAAATTTTGCACGTGATGTTTTGGTATCATTTCCAACAACTGCGCCAACAACTCGGTCCATAACCCCATATAAACCGATCTTGGGTCTTAATTTCTTGAGCCTCTAGAGTGCGCAATTCTTATCCGATTGGAATGAAATTTTGCTCAACGTGTTTTGTTATGATATCCAATAACTGCCCTCAGTAACCAAGGAATAAATTTTTAAGTCAGATTCGTACTCTACTTTTAAATACCTTTCATTTGATACCCATATTGCCCAATACGGTGGAAGAGTCCTGTTGGGGGTTTTTTTGTGGGTGGGGGACCCCCCCACACTTTCACTGCGAAATTTGTATACCAAGTTCGTACTCTACTATTAAATACCTTTCATTTGATACCCAAATTGTTCCAGTCGGTAAAAGTGTCCGTTCGGGTGGGTTTTGAGATGGGGCGTTCGCCCATGTTAGTTGACCCAAAAACTTTATACCAATTTCGTATTTTTGGAATACCATAAAGTGACATAGTGACATGCATGACATGCATAATTTCGCTTAAATCGGAAATGGGGTTATGGGGGAGAGTCCGCCCCCCTTCAGAGATCTAAAAATCGGTCGGTTCATCCGTTTTTGAGTATACGGAACAGAACATTCCATTAAAGAACAAGGCCTAACATCTTATATATCATTGAGTGTTGTCCGATTCATGTTTTCATGTCAATGATAAGGAGCCTCTTTTTTAAGGCCGTGTCCGATTAGTGTGCCGCAGCGCAACACCTCTTTAGGGAGAAGTTTTTACATGGCAAAGTACTTCACATATGTCGCCAGCATTAGGAGGTGATAAACACCGCTGAAAATTGTTTATGATATTCTCGCCGGGTTTTGAACCCACGCATTCAACGTCATAGCCGGACAAGCTACGGGGCCCCAAAGATATGAAGATTATTTGTGAAAATTTTCCTTTAACTGTCCGCAATATCTTTCCATGTAGGTATATTAAAAAATATAGCCTTATATAAGCCAACCTCTCGAATTATGAAGCCCTTAAATGGCTTAATGTTTGATCGATTTTGTTGATATTTGTTATGGGAAGTACATTTATGTCCAACTTAGCCCAGCTTTAGTCATTCTATCTACGTTTTGTTAGAAAACATCTCTTCTCTTATGGACATAATCTCTGAACAAAAGTTCAAAATTTCCCATAACCACTGAAAAAACGAAAACCAAGTTTCCAAACAATGTAAGAATCTCAAAAAAAAAAACAAAAAACACAAGTAAAAGCGTACTAAGTTCAGCCGGGCCGAATCTTGGGAACCCACCACCATGGATTCTGCACCACATTGAAATCATAATAGAACACTATGTGCAAATTTCAGCCAATTCAGACAAAAATTGCGGCTTGTAAGGCTTGCGGCTTGTATAGCTCCAATATAAACTGGGAGATCGGTTTATATGGGAGCTATTCAGGTTATAGACCGACTTGGACTTTATTTGGCACAGTTATTAGAATTCATTAAAGAACATTGTGTGCAAAATTTCAGCCAAATTGGCTTCCAGGGCCTCAAAAAGTCAAATCGGGAGATCGGTTTAAATGGAATCTATATCAGGTTGTAGACCGATTTGAACCGTACTTGAGACAGGTGTTAGGAGTCGTAAACGAACGCCAAATCGGACAAAAATTGCGGCTTTCAAGGGCTCAAGAAACCAAATCGGGAGATCGGTTTATATGGGAGCTATATCCAAATCTGAACCGATATGGCCCATTTGCAATCCCCAACGACCTACATCTATTGAAAGTACATGTGCAAAATTTCAAGCGGATAGCTTTACGCGTTCGACCATTATCGTGATTTCGACGGACGGACGGACATGGCTAGATCGAATCAGAATGTCGAGACGATCTAGAATATATATACTTTATAGGGTCGCAGATCAATAATTCGAGGTGCTACAAACAGAATGACTTAGATAAGTATACCCCCATCCTATGGTGGTAGGTATGAAAGCAAAACGACATTTTTTGATATTTGAGCTTATGAGTTGTCATGTCCATCAGGCCGACAAATGTATGGCGTTCACTTTTGTCGATATGCGAAATTCAGTGATTATTGCCCACTTTCGAAACATAAAACAAGGCTGGAAAATGAAGCACACATTTGCTTACCAACTCATGCCAATAATATCTGCGAATATTTGTAATACTTGCAAAGGCGTGGAATGAAAAAAACATTTCAGGGGTTGTTTTCGAGATGACCACTCTTGGCACGTAATTAAAAGGAACAGATGAAATTCATCATTCCAAATTTTATTAAAAATGCAAGAAAAAATTGCCTCTAGGAAGCAAAATGGGTAAAGTTTTATATTAGGACAGTTCACCCACACGAAACTGGTATAAAGCCAGTGAGGAAAGGCAAAAGTCGGGAGGAGTCGACAATATAATTCCCAACACTACCGAGTCTACATATTACTTTTAATGCATAGACATCTAGTCAGACTTTAATTTTGCAATCCAATTGAACGTTGTAAGATTTTCTTACGATAGGATGAATGGCCTTAAAGGCCATATCGGGTGAAAGATATTTGTATATAGGAGCTATATCTAAATCTGGACCAATTGTGACGAAATGTTGCACACATACTTGAACGTGAAATAAAACACATCACGTAAAATCTTGTGATTATCGGACCAAAATTGTGACTTTACAGTCTCAAAAATCTATATCGGATGAAACATATGCATGGAAGCTTTATCTAAATCTGAACCGATTTTGTTTAGATTTTACACTCATATTGAGACGTGAAATGAAATTCTTCACGAAAAATTTTTTAAATATCGGACCAAAATTATGGATTCTACAGCCTTAAGAGACCATATCGGATAAAAGATGTTTATGGAAACTTTATTAGGATATAGCTGCCATATAGACCGATCCTCCGATTTAGGGTCTTAGGCCAATAAAAGCTACATTTATTACCCGATTTTGCTGAAATTCGGGACAGTGAGTTGTCTTAGGCCCTTCGAAATCTTCCGTCAATTTGGCCTAGATCGGTTCAGATTTGGATATAGCTGCCATATAGACCGATCCGCCGATTTAGGGTCTTAGGCCCATAAAAGCCACATTTATTATACGATTTTGCTGAAATTTGGGACAGTGAGTTGCATTAGGCCCTTCAATAACCTCCGTCAATATGGCTCATATCGGTTCAGATTTGGATATAGCTGTCATATAGACCGATTCTCCAATTTAGGGTCTTAGGCCCATAAAAGCCACATTTATTATCCGATTTTGCTGAAATTTGGGACAGTGAGTTGGGTTAAGCAATTCGACATCCTCCGTCAATATGGCTCATATCGGTTCAGATTTGGATATAGCTGCCATATAGAACGATCTCTCGGTTTTAGGTTTTAGGCCCATAAAAGCCACATTTATTATCCGATTTTGCTGAAATTTGGGACAGTGAGTTGCGTTAGGCCCTTCAACATCATCCGTCAATATGGCTCCGATCAGTTCAGATTTGGAAATAGCTGCCATATAGACCGATCTCTTGGTTTTAGGTTTTGGGGCCATACAAAGCGCATTTATTGTCCGATGTTGCCGAAATTTGGGAAAAAGAGTTAAGTTAAGCCCCTCCACATATTTCTGCAATTTGGTCGAGATTGATCAAGATTTGCATATAGCTGCCATAAAAACCGATTTCTCGATTTAAGGTCTTGGCACCATCAAAGGCGCATATTTAATCTGATTGCTCTGAAATTTGACACACTGACTTATTTTATGCTTTTCGACATCCGTGTCGTGCAGATTGGTTTATATTTAGATATAACTACTAAAAAGACCAATATTTTGTTATATACAATTGAACAATAACTTTTACTTATTAGTATCTGGTCCAAATCGGAACATATATTGATATAGCTGCTATGGGGCATAAGGTATGAATTTTGCACCGGATTTTGAGGAAAGGTGGTTCACAGATATATCCAAGGTGGTGGGTATCCAAAGTTCGGCCCGGCCGAACTTAACGCCTTTTTACTTGCTTTTAATTGTTATACCCTCCACCATTATATGGGGATATACTAATTTCGTCATTCTGTTTGTAACACCTCAAAATATGCGTCTGAGACCCCATAAAGCATATATATTCTAGATCGTCATTACATTTCAAGTCGATCCAGCCGTGTCCGTCCGCCCCTCTGTCCGTCCGTCCGTCTGCTGTCGAAAGCACGCTAACTTTAGAAGGAGTAAAGCTAGCCGCTTAAAATTTACCTCAAATACTTTTTATTGGTGTAGGTCGTTCGGGATTGTAAATGGACCAAATCGGTCCATGTTTAGATATAGCTGCCATATAAACCGATCTTGGGTCTTGACTTCGTGAGCCTCTAGAGTGCGCAATTCTTATCCGATTGGAATGAAATTTTGCGAGACGTGTTTTGCTATGATATCCAATAACTGTGCCAAGTATGCTTCAAATCGGCCCATAACCTGATATAGCTGCCATATAAACCGATCTTGGGTCTTGACTTCTTGAGCCTCTGGAGTGCGCAATTCTTATCCGATTGGAATGAAATTTTGCACGAAGTATTTCGTTATGATGTCCAACAACTGTGCCAAGTATGGTTGAAATCAGTCTATGTTTTGATATAGCTGCCATATAAAGCGATCTTGGGTCTTGACTTCGTGAGCCTCTATAGGGCGCAATTCTCATCTGATTTGACTGAAATTTTGCATGAGGTGTTTTGTTATGTCTTTCAATGACCGTGCGAAGTATGGCGCAAGTCGGTATATAACCTGATAAAGCTATCATATAAACCGATCTGGGAACTTGACTTCTTTAGCCTGTAGAGGGCGCAATTCTCATCCGATTTGGCAGAAATTTTGTACAACGACTTCTTTCATGAGTTTCAACATACGTCTTTAATATGGTCTGAATCGATCAATAGCTTGATAAAGCTCCCATATTAAACTGTCTTCCGATTTTGCTTCTTGAGCTCCTACAAGGCGCAATTCTTATTCGAATGAACTGAAATATTGGGTTGCCCAAAAAGTAATTGTCGGTAATATAGTAGTAATATAGTCGGCGTTGATAAATTTTTTCAACGGCTTGTGACTCTGTAATTGCATTCTTTCTTCTGTCAGTTATCAGCTGTTACTTTTAGCTTGCTTTAGAAAAAAAGTGCGCGAAATTTTGTTAACATTTGTTTGTTTGGCGTCAATTTTAATATGGGTACCACATGTATTGAAAGAAATTCATTTAACAAACCGAATCAACGCTTGTGATATGCACCGATCCGTTTTTAAAACGAATCATAACTGGAGATGAAAAATGGATTGTTTACAACAACGTTAGTCGAAAACGATCATGGTCCAAGCATGGTGAACCAGCTCAAACCACTTCAAGGCTGATATCCACCAAAAGAAGGTTATGCTGTCTGTTTGGTGGGATTGGAAGGGTGTGGTATATTTGGAGCTGCTTCCAAGGAACCAAACGATTAATTCGGATGTTTACTGTCAACAATTGGACAAATTGAATACAGCCATCAAGGAGAAGCGACCAGAATTGGTCAATCGTAAAGGTGTCATATTCCACCAGGACAACGCTAGACCGCACACATCTTTGGTCACTCGCCAAAAACTGAGTGAGCTTGGCTGGGAACTTTTGATGCATCCACCATATAGCCCTGTCAAAAGGGCAATTATATATTTGATTAAAGTTCATTCTAAGTTTTATTAAAAATGCATTTACTTTCTTTAAAAAAATCCGCAATTACTTTTTGAGCAACCCAACAATACACAATGAATTCGACAATGTTCTACATTCATTTATGGTCCGAATCGGACCATAACTTGAGATAGCTCCAATGGCATAACAGTTCTTATTCAATATTCTATGTTTGCCTAAAAAGAGATACCACGCATAGAACTCGACAAATGCGATCCATGGGGGAGGGTATTTAAGATTCGGCCCGGACGAACTTGACACGCTCTTACTTGTTTTTTTTAAAAGCATTTTTAGAATAAAATGTTTTTTGTTTAAACATTTTTTACTAAATACTATGCTATGAGTTTGAGTCGAGATAACTTTTTCTACTTTGACTTGGGCCAAAATTGCTCGACTCCGAATCCGCAGCCCTTGTATTGACACAAATCAGACTATGGTGGAAATCCAAGCCACCTCCCACGTATTGATGAGTTTCCCTTAGGAAGGGGGAAAGAGAGCCCCCTCCCGTCTCGATTCCTACGCCTCTGCCTTTTACCATATTCAAATATAGGAATATTTCAAGCTACAAGAGTACACAAAACAATAACTGGGTAAAAGGATTTTGTTTGCCAAAGAATGTTTATGTATGAGTGTATGTGTGTTGTGATGTGCACATATGGAAATATCCTCTTTTTGAGCATGTGTGTGTATGGTTCTCATGGCGTATTTTCGTTGTAGATAACATTCAGAGAAAATATAATCATAATAACTACAAAAGCAAGGGGATCCTTATGTAGTTGGGAGTGGAGAAAGCAAAGGGGTAAATAACCCTAAGGCCATCTTCAGTTTCAATGCATTTGGTTTGCAAACAATATCCCTCATATATGTGTATGAGCATGCTTTATGTATTGCACGAAAGGGGATATGAGGGTATATAAAGTGTTTAAGCTCACAACGTTGCAATTCATCCCTGGAGCCCTCCTTCCGTATCTCTCTCTCTCTCTCTCTGTCACCCTTTTGGTTAGGCAGGCTTATAACTAAGCTGACCATACTTATGAACACAATTGCCTAACGAACAATTGCTGAGCAAAAATTGCAGGAACCTGCCTAACCTCTGCATGCGTGTGTGGATGTTGGTATGAGAGGCATTAAGGCTGCATTATTTGAAATCTCATAACTACTTTTGCGCTTACTGTTCATGGCCAGAAGGCTGTTTTGCTCCAAAAATACAGATAATTAAATTTTAGTCAAGCAGTTTGGTGGACGTTATTAAACCTCTGTTAGGCAAAGGGACAATGCATCGTTGCGATGAAAGCAAAGAGTAGGAGATTAATTTACGAATTTATGAAACATCAATGAATCACAAAATAATACAATAGAGGGCTAGCTAAATAAAAGAATCTCGCTGGTTAAGCTAAGGGTGGGCTTCGGTCAAAACTTCAAACGTTAAACGCGATAACAACATAGCAGGGTATTGATTGTTGGCATTTCACATCACGAAAAATGGTAACTTCCTCCCTTGCCAACATCTCTTAGAGTCTAATCACCAAAGTTTCAGCAATTAAGAAACAAAGTCATTTGTGGCACAAAATAACAAAAAAGGACAATCGAACGAGAAAGCTTTATTGAATGTCCTTAAATTTTGTAATTGTTCTGCCTTGTACTCCAGTAAATGAAAAAAGCAAGCAGTTATCCCCTCCTCCCACTTTAAGGCCCCATGGTATTGCGGCAAAGAAAGTGACCAGGAAAAAATGAACTTAGCTTCGCGTTGACAAATCCCACAAAAGTAATTTGCATGTCCGCGCCATTGTTTTATGGCATGTCCTTCTTTGGGGACACATTTTTTTTTGTCTGCTCACTTCATAGTGAGAAAGCGCAAAACAAAAAAAATGGCATTAGTCCATACTATGCTTTGCGCCTTTTAGATGCTTCCTAAAAGACTTACAGCATCCACTGGGTTCATTGGCGCAACTGACCGTTCGTTTCAAAGCGAATTTTAATTTCTTTCTTTACACACAACACAAATATCCATAGCCTCAAGATAGAGTGGTGCTGGTCGATGGCAAGCACCATTAAGATTCACATATCCGAACTGTGCGAAACCATTAAACAAATGCATGCAACGAGGCACAGTGAGATGAGATTAAAAAAGAACAAGTTCGGACGGGACAAATGCCTTATTCAAATTCTGAGCTCAACGTTTTACGATGCAGATGTCAAAGAGTTTGGTACAACACACTGTTTCAAATTTCATAAAAATCGGAAAATCGGCCTATACGACAGCTATATGCAATGAATGAAATACCTTGTCTCCAGGTTTACTGCGGTAATTGAGGCTAGCCACAATTTGCATAAAGGCTAAATTCTTCAACATCAGCCTTATTTGCGGCCATGCCCCGACGGAAGACAAGGACGAAGCATATTTTCTACGAGCAACTACAAAGAGAATATGACCGCTGTCCCGCCCATGATATTAAAGTCCTTCTGGGAGATTTTAATGCGAAAATAGGGAAGGAAAATATATATTTGGCCCAGCAGTCAGAAAAATTAAGCCTAAACGAAGAAACTTCGGATAATGGATTGAAGCTAAAAGACTTGGCCGCGGCAAAGAACATGGTAGTTTGGCAGCACCAGATTCCAACCTCTAAGGATTCACAGGGCGACTTGGTTGTCACACGATCAAAACACGAGAAACCAAATAGATCATGTTGTGATAGATGAAAGCATTCAACCAGCGTGTTAGATGTACGATCGATCCGAGGGGCGAACATCAATCTGAATCATTACCTCGTTGCAGCAAAAGTTCGCACCCCGTCTTAGTGTGGCGAGAAACGTACAACCTGAAACTGCACGGAAGTCGGACATTGAAAAGCTCCAAACACAACAGATGGCAACGGCATACTCCAGCCGAATGACGCAACTGCTTGACAATAGCACTTCTTCTACCGATGATATAACGGCACAGTGGCAAACCATTGCCCTCCCAGAATAACCCATGCTACGACCACGAATGTCGAAATGCTAATGAAGCCAAGAATGCGGCATACAAACGACCCTGCAATCAGTGCAACGCGCCAGTTGAAGGAGAGGTATCGGGAGAAAAGAAGGAAGGAAAAGCATCTGTTCCGCAGGAAGAAGTAGGAAATGGAATGGCGTAAGTGCGACCAATTTGAGACGTACAGGAGTCAGTCAGAATGAAGTCCGGAAATTCTACTGAAGAATTAAATATCACACCGATGGCTTTGGTGCAGGCACATCCTCCTGCAGAGACAAATAAGTAAATCTGGTAACTGACACAGATAGCATGCTGAGGATATGGAAAGAACATATTTCCCAGCTGTCAGTGTCCGACAATGGCGGCGAAAAAAAAACTTCAGAACCAATTTTGATATTGGTGTAGAATTTTCACCTCCTAGTCTGAATGAGGTCCAAATAGTAGTCACCCAACTGAAGAACAACAAGTAAGAGCCTGGCCGAATTTTATATACCCTCCACCATGGATCGCACTTGTCGAGTTCTATGCGCGGTATCTCTTTTTCGGCAAACAAAGAATATTGAATAAGAACTGTTATTCTATTGGAACTATTGGATTGCCCAAACGGTTCATATAGTCGGCGTTGACAATTTTTTCACAGCTTGTGACTCTGTAATTGCATTCTTTCTTCTGTCAGTTATCAGCTATTACTTTTAGCTTGCTTTAGAAAAAAAGTCTAAAAAAAGTATATTTGATTAAAGTTCATTATAAGTTTTATTAAAAATGCATTTACTTTCTTTTAAAAAATCCGCAATTACTTTTTGGGCAACCCAATATATTCTTGATCAGCGTAAAAATCTAAAAATATGTAGCCATGTGCGTCCGTCTGTCTGTTGAAATCACGCTACAGTCTTTAAAAATAGAGATATTGAGCTGAAATTTAGCACAGATTCTTTTTTTTTTGGTCTATAAGCAGGTTAAGTTCGAAGATGGGCTATATCGGACTATATTTTGATATAGCCCCCGTGTAGTTGAGTTGTATAGAGTAGTGTTAAGCCCTTCGCCAACTTTCTTCTATTTGGCCCAGATCGGTCCAGATTTGGATATTGCTACCATATAGACCGATCACTCTATTTAAGGTCATGCGCCCATAAAAGGCGCATTTATTGTCCGATGTCGCCGAAATTTGGGACAGTGAGTTAAGTTAAGCCCTCCAACATTCTTCTTTAATTACCTGTTTTCTCAATCAACAACGGAGCAACGGAGTCGCGAACAATCGGACTGGAACATGGACGGACAGAAGACGTTCAGATTAGCTGACAGACAGAGAACGTGCAGTCAGGTGGACAGTTCAGTACAAACGCACATGTCAAGGCGATCAAGAATATACATAAATGTATGTTTTGTATGGTCACTAATTAATATCTCATCCTGTGGTTATGGGTATACAAACTACTTCACAGTCCATGTTACAAAACTTGGTCTAAAATTTTCTGTGCCTTCTACTGTTCACCATTAGCCTAGGCAAGACTATCGTCAATAATGTGGTCTCTACCATATGAAAAACGACCACAAAAGCCCACTAGGCCAATATTCACACATTTTAAAAGCAGGAAAACGTTTGTTCCCGTCTACGGGTGACTTAACCAATGCAGCACTTTCTAACCATTCTCTTTGGAAATTAACAACAACAAAACTTTGTCTGCGTGGTAGTGAAGTGCTAAGGAAACTGTATTTTATGAATGATGGCTATGGACGGAAAATTGAAGGAACAACGAAGAAAAAAATTGAATTTGAATTGAAAAAATTAATTTGTGTTTGTTTGTTTGTGGGTTTGTAAATTTGTGTGCTCCGTATAGACTCAAAAACAGCTGAACCGATTTCTTTCAAATTTTCACGCTGATCAAGAATATATTGGGTTGCCCAAAAAGTAATTACGGATTTTTTAAAAGAAAGTAAATGCATTTTTAATAAAACTTAGAATGAACTTTAATCAAATATACTTTTTATACCCTCCACCATAAGATGGGGGGTATACTAATTTCGTCATTCTGTTTGTAACTACTCGAAATATTCGTCTGAGACCCCATAAAGTATATATATTCTTGATCGTCGTGAAATTTTATGTCGATCTAGCCATGTCCGTCCGTCTGTCCGTCCGTCCGTCCGTCCGTCCGTCTGTCTGTCTGTCTGTCGAAAGCACGCTAACTTCCGAAGGAGTAAAACTAGCCGCCTGAAATTTTGCACAAATACTTCTTATTAGTGTAGGTCAGTTGGTATTGTAAATGGGCCATATCGGTCCATGTTTTGATATAGCTGCCATATAAACCGATCTTGGGTCTTGACTTCTTGAGCCTCTAGAGTACGCAAATCTTATCCGATTGAAATGAAATTTTGCGCGACGTATTTTGTTATGATATCCAACAATTGTGCCGAGTATGGTTTAAATCGGACTATAACCTGATATAGCTGCCATATAAACCGATCTTGGGTCTTGACTTCTTGAGCCTCTAGAGTGCGCAATTCTTATCCGATTAGAATGAAATTTTGCATGACGTGTTCTGTTATGATATCCAATAACTGTGCTAAGTATGGTTCAAATCGGTTTATAACCTGATATAGCTGCCATATGAACCGATCTTAGGTCTTGACTTCTTGAGCCTCTAGAGTGCGCAATTCTTATCCGATTGGAATGAATTTTTGCACGAAGTATTTCGTTATGATATCCAAAAACTGTGCCAAGTATGGTTGAAATCGGTCCATAACCTGATATAGCTGTCATATAAACAGATCTGGGGATTTGACTTCTTGACCCCTAGAGGTCGCAATTATTATCCGATATGCCTGAAATTTTGTACGTCGGATCCTCTCATGACCATCAATAAACGTGTTTATTATGGTCTGAATCGGTCTATAGCCCGATACAGATCCCATATAAATCGTTCTCTCTATTTTACTTCGTGAGCCCCAATGGGGGCAATTCTTATACGAATTGGCTGAAATTTTACACAGGTCTCCAACATATAATTTAATTGTGGTCCGAATCGGACCATATCTTGATATCGTTTTAATAGCAGAGCAACTCTTTTCTTATATCCTTTTTGCCTAAGAAGAGATGCCGGGAAAAAAACTCGACAAATGCGATCCATGGTGGAGGGTATATAAGATTCCGCCCGGCCGAACTTAGCACGCTTTTACTTGTTTTACACTTTTTTTCTAAAGCAAGCTAAAAGTAACAGCTGATAACTTACAGAAGAAAGAATGCAATTACAGAGTCACAAGCTGTGAAAAAATTGTCAACGCCGACTATATGAAAAATTCGCAATTACTTTTTGGGTAACCCAATAATTCGATCCTAGCTAGATGAGCCTCAAATTTAAAACGTTTGGTAGCACATTACGAATATGAATATTAAACTTTGTGTCCAAGAATCTATCTACCACTGAAAATCGTTTAATATTGCAATTTGATTTAAAAAATACTAAATTATGACTATTCAACAGGTAGCCATATAGTCAGTTATTGACAACTACCACATCATGATCAATATTATAGGCGCTAAACCGCTCCAAGTGAGTAGCAGCATAGACAAAGGAAATCTATAGATTCATAACATATGTTAAAAAAAAACTCTAACAGATGGTAGAAATGTAGAATTCTCAGTCGTTTATATGTGATCGCGCAAGCATCCGGGGCGACATGGAACAGAGAACTTTTAAGTCATTTTGGGTATTACAGTCTAATAAGCAGGGTTGTCGAGCTTGGTTAATGTGGTAATTGTATCATAGATGCATTTTCGCAATTAATACGATTTCAATACAACATACCAATGCACGGCCCTTGAAGCCATCACACCTAATATGGTTGAAAAGTCTTCTAACCAAAGACGAAGCGTGTCCCATAGTGGTTGGTGTGTATTGCTACCTTTGGCTTTGCTTTTCCATTTGCATCTTCGATCATTCAGCTCGTCTCGTAAGAGACGATGGCAGCACTAACATTTAAATAGGCGTCATCTATTAGCTGTTTGCAAATGGATCAACTGAATGGGGACGCCACCACGAATAGAGAGAGGGCAGAGTGGTACAAATTTAGCATGCAGCATTTATCTTTGTTATGGCAACCTATCGGTCCATAAAATAAAGAAAAACTAGTAAAAGCGTGCTAAGTTCGGCCGGGCCGAATCTTATATACCCTCCACCATGGATCGCATGTGTCGAATTCTTTTCCCGGCATCTCTTCTTAGACAAAACAAGTAAAAGCGTGCTAAGTTCGGCCGGGCCGAATCTTATATACCCTCCACCATGGATCGCATTTGTCGAGTTCTTTTCCTGGCATCTCTTCTTAGGCAAAAAAGGATATAAGAAAAGAGTTGCTCTGCTATTAAAACGATATCAAGATATGGTCCGGTTCGGACCACAACTAAATTATATGTTGGAGACCTGTGTAAAATTTCAGCCAATTCGTATAAGAATTGCGCCCATTGGGGCTCACGAAGTAAAATAGAGAGAACGATTTTTATGGGATCTGTATCGGATCCGATTCAGACCATAATAAACACGTTTGTTGACGTTTGTTGATGGTCATGAGAGGATCCGTCGTACAAAATTTTAGGCATATCGGATAATAATTGCGACCTCTAGGGGTCAAGAAGTCAAGATCCCAGATCGGTTTATATGGCAGCTATATCAGGTTATGAACCGATTTGAACCTTATTTGACACAGTTGTTGAAAGTAAAAATAAAATACGTCATGCAAAATTTCAGCCAAATCGGATAGGAATTGCGCCCTCTAGAAGCTCAAGAAGTCAAATCCCCAGATCTGTTTATATGACAGCTATATCAGGTTATGAACCGATTTCAACCATACTTGGCACAGTTGTTGGATATCATAACGAAATACTTCGTGCAAAAATTCATTCAAATCGGATAAGAATTGTGCCCTCTAGAGGCTCAAGAAGTCAAGACCCAAGATCGGTTTATATGGCAGCTATATCAGGTTATAGACCGATTTAAACCATACATGACACAGTTGTTGGATATCAAAACGAAACACGTCGTGCAAAATTTCATTCTGATCGGATAAGAATTGCGCACGCTAGAGGCTCAAGAAGTCAAGACCCAAGATCGGTTTATATGGCAGCTATATCAGGTTATGGACCGATTTGAACCATACTTGGCACAGTTGTTGGATATAATAACAAAACACGTCGTGCAAAATTTCATTCTGATCGGATAAGAATTGCGCACGCTAGAGGCTCAAGAAGTCAAGACCCAAGGTCGGTTTATATGGCAGCTATATCAGGTTATGAACCGATTTGAACCATACTTGGTACAGTTGTTGGATATCATAACAAAACACGTCGTGCAAAATTTCATCCCAATTTGATAAGAATTGCGCACTCTAGAGGCTCAAGAAGTCAAGACCCAAGATCGGTTTATATGGCAGCTATATCAAAACATGGACCGATATGGCCCATTTACAATACCAACCGACCTACACTAATAAGAAGTATTTGTGCAAAATTTCAAGCGGCTAGCTTTACTCTTTCGGAAGTTAGCGTGCTTTCGACAGACAGACGGACGGACGGACGGACGGACGGACGGACGGACGGACGGACAGACGGACGGACGGACGGACGGACGGACGGACGGACGGACGGACGGACAGACGGACGGACTTGGCTAGATCGACATAAAATGTCGCGACGATCAAGAATATATATACTTTATGGGGTCTCAGACGAATATTTCGAGTAGTTACAAACAGAATGACGAAATTAGTATACCCCCCATCTTATGGTGGAGGGTATAAAAAGGATATAAGAAAAGATTTGCTCTGCTATTAGAGCGGTATCAATATAGGGTCCGGTTTGGACCACAATTAAAATAAATGTTGGAGACCTGTGTAAAATGTCAGCAAATTCGAATAAGAATTGCGCCCTTTGGGGGCTCAAGAAGTAAAATAGAGAGATCGATTTATATGGGAGCTGTATCGGGCTATAGACCGATTCAGACCATAATAAACATGTTTGGTGATGGTCAAGAAAGGATCCGTCGTACAAAACAGGCAAATCGGATAACAATTGCGACCTCTAGAGGCTCAAGGAGTCATGATCCCAGATCGGTTTATATGACATCTTTATCAGGTTTTGAATCTGGATACTCAATAGAATCAAGCAGACAAAAGATAGAACACAATACACTGCTACAACAAATAAAACCAACAACAACAAGGTATATTTATTTCGTCATTCCGTTTGTAACACATTGAAATATTGATCTAAGACCCAACTAAGTACATATATTCTTGATGGTCTTGACATTCTTAGTCGATTTAGCAATGTCCATCCGTCTGACGAAAGCACTTCAACGTTCGAAAGAGTAAAACTTGGCGCTTGAAATTTTGCACAAATTCTTCCTATTGGTGTAGGTCAGTTGGGATTTTAAATAGGCAATATCGGTCCATGTTTTGATATAGCTGCCACATGAACCGATCTCCGATCTTGACTTGTTTGGCCTCTAGAGGGCACATATCTTATCCGATATGGCTGAAATATTGCATGCGGTGTTTTTTGACTTCCAACAACTGTGGTAAGTGCTGACATTTTGCATGAAGTGATTTTTTATTTTCAACAGCTATGTCGAGTATGGTCTAAAACGATCTCGGATTTGGGCTTCCTGAACCTCTAGAGGCGCAATTCTTATCAAGTTTGGCTAAAATTTTGTACAGCTACTTCTTCTTTGATCTTAAATGTATGTGCGAGACATGGTCTGAATCGGTCTATAAACTAATATAGCTCCCATACAAACAGATCTCCCGGTTTAATTCCTGAGCCCTATTGGGCGAATTTTTTTTCCGATTTGGCTGAAATTTTGGGAAATGACTTTATTATGGTCTTTCACATCCATACCAAGAACGGTCCGAATCGGTCCATAACCTGATATATCTCGAATAGCAATTTTAATCCATTATCCTTTGTTTGCCTATAACGAGATATCGGGCAAAGAACTTGCCAAAAGCGATAGATGGTGGAGGATAGGTCCGATTCGGCCTGGCCGAACTTAGCACGCTTTTTTTTCAAAAGATCGTGGAATATTTTTCATATTACACTAAAATTTTTTTGGGTACAGACGTACTCACCATAGATATTATAATGAAATTTAAGTCACTCACCTGAAACAAAAGAAAACATTTTATTATGCATGTGTTGTTAAACTGAATAAAAACAACATTTAAAGTGTTAATTTGTTCTAAATGAGTTATTCCCATAATTATACCCACCACCGAAGGATGGGGGTATATTCATTTTGTCATTCCGTTTGCAACACATCGAAATATCCATTTCCGACCCTATAAAGTATATATATTCTTGATGAGCGTAAAAATCTAAGATGATCTAGACATATCCGTCCGTCTGTCTGTTGAAATCACTCAACAGTCTTCAAAACTAGAGATATTGAGCTGAAATTTTGCACAGATTCTTTTTTTGTCCGTAAGCAGGTTAAGTTCGAAGATTGGCTATATCGGAACATACCTTGGTATAGACCCCATATAAACCGATCCGCCGTTTTAGGGTCTTAGGCCAATAAAAGCCACATTTATTATCCAATTTTACTGAAATTTGGGTCAGTGAGTTGCGTTAGGCCCTTCGACATCTTTCGTCAATATGGCTCAGATCGGTCCAGATTTGGATATAGCTGCCATACAGACCGATCCTCCGATTTAAGGTCTCAGGCCATAAAAGCCACATTTATTATCCGATTTTGCTGAAATATCGGACAGTGAGTTGTCTTAGGCCCTTCGACATCTTTCGTCAATATGGCTCAGATCGGTAGAGATTTGGATAAAGCTGCCATATAGACCGATCCAGCCCATAAAAGCCACATTTATTGTCCAAAGTTGCCGAAATTCGGGACAGTGAGTTAGATTAAGCCCCTTGATATAGCTTTCCAATATGGCACAGATCGGTTCAGATTTGGAAATAGCTGCCATATGGACCGATCTCTCGGTTTTGGGTTTTGGGTTCGTTAAGTTAAGCCCCTTGTCATACTTCTGAAATATGGCATAGATTGGTCCAGATTTAGACCGATTTAATATTTTGGGCCCATAAAATTCGCATTTATTGTCCGATGTTGCCAAAATTTGGGGCAGAGAGTAAAGTTTAGCCCCTTCACATATTTCTGCAATTTGGTCTGGATCGATGAAGATTTGCATATAGCTGCCATATAGACCGATAACTCGATTTAAAGTCTTGGCCCCAAAAAACGGGGCATTTATAATCATAAGACATAAGGTATGCAATTTTCACCGGATTTTGATGACAGGTGGTTTATATATATACCCGAGGTGCTGGGTATCCAAAGTTCGGCCCGGCCGAACTTAACGCCTTTTTACTTGTTTTTTTTTTGTCCATAAGCAGGTTAAGTTCGAATATGGGCTATATCGGACTATATCTTGATATAGCCCCCATATAGACCGAACCGCCGATTTAGGGTCTTAGGCCCATAAAAGCCACATTTATTATCCGATTTTGCTGAAATTTTGGACAGTGAGTTGTGTTAGGCCCTTCGACATCCTTCGTCAGTTTTGCCATGATCGGTTCAGATTTGGATATAGCTGCCATATAGACAGATCTCTTGATTTAAGGTTTTGCGCGCGTAAAAGGCTCATTTATTGTCCGATTTTGCCAAAATTTGGGACAATGGGTTGTGTCAGGCCCTTCAATATCTTTCTTAATTTGGCTCAGATCGGTCCAGATTTGGATATAGCTGCCATATAGACCGGGAGATCGGTCTATATGGCAGCTATATTTAAGGTCTTGGGCCCATAAAATGAGCATTTATTGTCCGGTATCGCCAAAATTTGGGACAGTGAGTTGTGTAAGCCCCTCGACATATTTCTGTAATATCGCTCAGATCGGTCCAGATTTGGATAAAGCTGCCATAAAGACCGATCGCTCGATTAATGGTTTTAGACCCATAAAAGGCGTATTTATTATTATATTTCGTCGAAATTTGGAACAGTGAGTTCTGTAAGGCCCTTCGAAAATATTTTTCAATTTGGCTTAGATCGGTTGAGATTTGGACATCGCTGACATATAGACCAATCTTTCGATTAAAGGTTTTGGGCCCATAAAAGGCGCATTTGTTGTCCGATTTCACCGAAATTTAGGACACTGAGTTGTGTTAGGATCTTTAACAACTAACTTTAATTTGGGCCAGGTGGATTCAGATTTGGATATAGCTGCCATATAGACCGATCTCTCGATTTAAGGTTTTGGCCCCATAAGAGGCACTTTTTATACCCTCCACCATAAGATGGGGGGTATACTAATTTCGTCATTCTGTTTGTAACTACTCGAAATATTCGTCTAAGACCCCATAAAGTATATATATTCTTGATCGTCGTGAAATTTTATGCCGATCTAGCGATGTCCGTCCGTCTGTCCGTCCGTCCGTCCGTCCGTCCGTCCGTCTGTCGAAAGCACGCTAACTTCCGAAGGAGTAAAGCTAGCCGCTTGAAATTTTGCACAAATACTTCTTAGTAGTGTAGGTCGGTTGGTATTGTAAATGGGCCATATCGGTCCATGTTTTGATATAGCTGCCATATAAACCGATCTTGGGTCTTGACTTCTTGAGCCTCTAGAGTGCGCAATTCTTATCCGATTGGAATGAATTTTTGCACGACGTGTTTTGTTATGATATCCAACAACTGCGCCAAGTATGGTTCAAATCGGTCCATAACCTGATATAGCTGCCATATAAACCGATCTTGGGTCTTGACTTCTTGGGCCTCTAGCGTGCGCAATTCTTACCAGATCAGAATGAAAATTTGCACGTCGTGTTTTGTTATTATATCCAACAACTGTGCCAAGTATGGTTCAAATCGGTCCATAGCCTGATATAGCTGCCATATAAACCGATCTTGGGTCTTGACTTCTTGAGCCTCTAGAGTGCGCAATTCTTATCCGATAGGTATGAAATTTTGCACGACGTGTTTTGTTAAGATATCCAACAACTGTGCCAAGTATGGTTCAAATCGGTTCATAACCTGATATAGCTGCCATATAAACCGATCTTGGGTCTTGACTTTTTGAGCCTCTAGCGTGCACAATTCTTATCCGATCAGAATGAAATTGTGCACGACGTGTTTTGTTATGATACCCAACAACTGTGCCAAGTATGGTTCAAATCGGTTCATAACCTGATATAGCTGCCATATAAACCGATCTTGGGTCTTGACTTCTTGAGCCTCTAGAGGGCACAATTCTTATCCGATTTGAATGAATTTTTGCACGAATTATTTCGTTATGATATCCAACAACTGTGCCAAGTATGGTTGAAATCGGTCCATAACCTGTTATAACTGTCATATAAACAGATCTGGGGATTTGACTTCTTGAGCTTTTAGAGGGCGCAATACCTATCCGATTTGGCTGAAGTTTTGCATGACGTATTTTATTTTTACTTTCAACAACTGTGTCAAATAAGGTTCAAATCGGTTCATAACCTGATATAGCTGCCATATAAACCGATCTGGGATCTTGACTTCTTGACCCCTAGAGGTCACAATTATTATCCGATATGCCTGAAATTTTGTACGACGGATCCTCTCATGACCATCAACAAACGTGTTTATAATGGTCTGAATCGTTCTATAGCCCGATACAGATCCCATATAAATCGTTCTCTCTATTTTACTTCGTGAGCCCCAATGGACGCAATTATTATACGAATTGGCTGAAATTTTACACAGGTCTCCAACATATAATTTAATTGTGGTCCGAACCGGACCATATCTTGATATCGTTTTAATAGCAGAGCAACTCTTTTCTTATATCCTTTTTTGCCTAAGAAGAGATGCCGGGAAAAGAACTCGACAAATGCGATCCATGGTGGAGGGTATATAAGATTCGGCCCGGCCGAGCTTAGCACGCTTTTACTTGTTTAATCCGATTTCGCTGAAATTTAACACAGTGACTTATGTTAGGCTCTTCGAAACCCCGTTCGTATATGGTTCAGATCAGTCTACATTTGGATATGGCTACCAAAGAGACCATGTTTTGTTGTACAATATTTAACAACGATTTTTACATATTAGACCACTCGTTGTCCGTGTCGAATTTGGTCCAAATCGGACCATATATCGATATTGCTGCTATGGGGCATTAATTATGCATTTTTCACCGGACTATGAAAAAGGGTGGTTTACATATATTCCCGAGGTGGTGGGTATTCACGGTTCGACCCGGCCGAACTTATCACCTTTTTACTTGTTTCATTTTAAATGGTATAGTAACATTACAAAGCATTTCTTTTTCGTTGTTTTTAAAATTAAATCCCCCTCAATCCTTTGTCTTTGTACTATGCTATACCATTATGTTTGGGCTAAACGACATATGCACATCATTTAATGTTAGACGTTTCGAAAAAAAAACCTAGATTGACAAACGTGGGCGAGATGAAGCAACCAACTAAAAATCCAACCCAGATACGAGACAACCGTAAGAAAGAGTACACCAGCCAAAATAGTTTTTACTTTGAAAAAACAATGTCACATTAATCCTTGCTAAGGCATTTACTTAGGTTCAAGACTGACATTTGCTGATAGTGTACATTTATGTCTTTGTAAGATGTTACAATTTTAGATTTTTTTTTCGTCTTCCCTATGGATTGTCATCATAGCTTTTGCTGTAAGCTACTGATGCATCTTTCTGTTGGTCGTTTTGCTTTTGGGATCATTTATTTCATCTTCGTTGAATCTAAATTGCCTCAAAGCTAAAATTTCTGTGTGTCTGTCTATATGGTTGCCTTAGGAATGACAATGGTTAGGGTTTTCAACATTGCTGGGAAAAAAGATTTCTTGTACGAAGGGAACTTTAGTTACAATCTTGGGTTACAAGTTGAATTGAATTGAGTTGAACTGAAAAGTAAACACTTGACTCGTTTTTAATTACTGATATCAATCCATATTATCAACCTTTTCTATCTATCAACTAGATTATCTGTCGGTGAAGCTTCGTTCTATTCATCCAGGGTTTTCTAGCCTCGGATTAATTGGAGCCAGATTCGTACTAATCTTGATGCGTAGGTCAAATTAAAGCAATTTAATCTGGTACGACAAGAATCGGGAATTTCTGAAATTTTCTTAAGGACTCCCTTGGGTGATGCTTTGTTGAGTGATACTTTGTAAGTTTTCAAACCCATGATGGAAAAGACTGTGGTAATGCATTTTTCACTGGGTGCAGCGAGTCAAAAAGCGTGTAAAATGTTTAAAATAAGCTAAGCTTATTATCGAGGAGAGATAACACATGCACAGCTTGTTATGCAAGGACGCTAGGACGTTCGTGGATTCATATAAGTTCAGAGTTAACAGCCCTGCATGATTTGTTAAAAAGGGTTTTTGTTTCAGAAACAACACATTTACGATTTCTCTATCCATTTTTGTTTTATTTATTGTCTGATGACCATTTCTCAGTTCATCTGTGTATCTTACGTATGTCCGTCTATCTGTCTAAAAGTTTTCTCCTTTCCTCTAGCTGCTCTATCATCCATTTCTCCAACAATATAAAATTTCGATTCAAGTAGCATAAAATTAAATTTTTTTAAAATGCAACAAAGCTTTTTTTAAAGGACAATTTAAATAAAAACGCAAAAGCTTCGTGTGTCATCCGTCATGTTCTTAATTTTTGTAATTTTTTTCAAGGTTTCTGCGATTCTTTTCTGTTTGGAAAACCCTAATCATCATTGAATCTTACAAGACCATTGCATTTTTTTTTTCCACATATCCTATCTTGAAAATATCAAAAGGACCAAAGGAAATGAAGCGAATAACCCAAGAACATTGTCATATGTCGCCATCATGTGCAGAGCTCTAATGATGACAACGACCTCAGATGTTGCCATTTTTATAGCCGACACCAACACTGTGCTACAGGGTATTAAAACTTTGAGCATTTGTTTGTAACACCCAGAAGGAAGAGTGATAGGCCAATTGATAAATATCGACTTAGAATCACTTTCCGGTTAGATTTAGATATGTTCGTCTGTCTGACTGTCTGTTCATGTTAATTTGTGTACAAAGTATAGGTCGCAATTTTAATCCGATCGCCCTCAAATTTGGCACATGCATTTTTTTGACGAAGCCTATTGAAATTGAAACAAAATAAAAGCACGCTAAGTCGGCTGCTAAAAATTTATACAACACAAATTTAGATAAAGGGTATAATTTTATTGAACATGCCAAACTCCTGGCTAACCAGCAAAAATTAAAGCTTCTAGGAACCCAACAAGGATAATCCAGAGACCGGTTTATATGGGAGCTAAATCAGGTTATAGGCTGATTCGAACCGAACTTAGCAAAATAGTTGGAAGTCATAACAAAACACTACATGCAAAATTTCAGCCAAATCGGACACAAAGCGCGGCTTGTAAGGGCTCGAGAAGTCTAATCGGAAGATCGGTTTATATGTGGGCTATATCAGGTTATAGACCGATTTGGACAGTACTTGGCACAGTTCTTGAAAGTCTTAACACTACATTCAAAATTTCAAGATAAGATATTGGCAGATAAGATATGATGACAGCTATACCAAAACATAAACCGATTTGGTTCATTTACAGTCCCAACCAAACTGAACTTATAACAAGTGCTAAGTTCGGCCGGGCCGAATCTTATATACCCTCCACCATGGATCGCATTTGTCGAGTTCTTTTCCCGGCAGCTCTTCTTAGGAAAGAAAGGATATAAGAAAAGAGTTGCTCTGCTATTAAAACGATATCAAGATATGGTCCGGTTCGGACCACAATTAAATTATATGTTGGAGACCTGTGTAAAATTTCAGCCAATTCGTATAAGAATTGGGCCCATTGCGGCTCACGAAGTAAAATAGAGAGAACGATTTATATGGGATCTGTATCGGGCTATAGACCGATTCAGACCATAATAAACACGTTTGTTGATGGTCATGAGAGGATCCGTCGTACAAAATTTCAGGCAAATCGAATAATAATTGCGACCTCTAGGGGGTCAAGAAGTCAAGATCCCAGATCGGTTTATATGGCAGCTATATCAGGTTATGAACCGATTTGAACCTTTTTTGACACAGTTGTTGAAAGTAAAAATAAAATACGTCATGCAAAATTTCAGCCAAATCGGATAGGAATTGCGCCCTCTAAAAGTTCAAGAAGTCAAATCCCCAGATCAGTTTATATGACAGTTATATCAGGTTATGGACCGATTTCAACCATACTTGGCACAGTTGTTGGGTATCATAACAAAACACGTCGTGCGAAATTCCATTCCATTCGGATAAGAATTGCGCCCTCTAGAGGCTCAAGAAGTCAAGACCCAAGATCGGTTTATATGGCAGCTATATCAGGTTATGGACCGATTTCAACCATACTTGGCACAGTTGTTGGATATAAACACGTCGTGCAAAATTTCATTTCAATCGGATAAGAATTGCGCACTCTAGAGGCTCAAGAAGTCAAGACCCAAGATCGGTTTATATGGCAGCTATATCAGGTTATGGACCGATTTGAACCATACTTCGCACAGTTGTTGGATATAATAACAAAACACGTCGTGCAAAATTTCATTTCAATCGGATAAGAATTGCGCACTCTAGAGGCTCAAGAAGTCAAGACCCAAGATCGGTTTATATGGCAGCTACATCAAAACATGGACCGATATGGCCCATTTACAATACCAACCGACCTACACTAATAAGAAGTATTTGTGCAAAATTTCAAGCGGCTAGCTTTACTCCTTCGGAAGTTAGCGTGCTTTCGACAGACAGACGGACGGACGGACAGACGGACAGACGGACGGACATGGCTAGATCGACATAAAATGTCACGACTATCAAGAATATATATACTTTATGGGGTCTCAGACGAATATTTCGAGTAGTTACAAACAGAATGACGAAATTAGTATACCCCCCATCTTATGGTGGAGGGTATAAAAAGTATTTATGCAACATTTCAAGCAGCTAGCTTAACTCCTTTGAAAGATAGCGTCCTTCCTACAGACAGACGGACGGACATGGCTAAATCGTTTAAGAATGTCAAGACGATCAACAATATATACTTTGTTGGGTCTCAGATCAATATTTCGATAGGGAATGACGAAATATACCTTACCTTACCTTAACTCACTGTCCCAAATTTCGGCGGCATCGGATAATAAATGCGTGTTTTATGGGCCTAAGACCCCAAATCGGAGGATCGGTCTATATGGCAACTATATCCAAATCTGGACCAATCTGAGCCAAAATGACGGAGGATGTTAAAGGGTCTAACATAACTCACTGTCCCAAATTTCAGCAAAATCGGAAAATAAATATGGCTTTTATGGGCCTAAGACCCTAAATTGGAGGATCGGTCTATATGGCAGCTATATCCAAATCTGGACCGATCTAAATCAAATTTGCGAAGGACGTTAAAGGGCCTTACACAACTCACTGCCCCAAATTTCAGCAAAATCGGATAATAAATGTGGCTTTTATTGGCCTAAGACCCTAAATCGGCGGATCGGTCTATATGGGGGCTATATCAAGATATAGTCCGATATAGCCCATCTTCGAACTTAACCTGCTTATGAACAAAAAAATATTCTGTGCAAAGTTTCAGCTAAATATTTTTTTTTTTTTTTTTGAAGACTGTAGCGTGATTTCAACAGACAGACGGACAGACGGACGGACATTTCTAGATCGTCTCAGATTTTTACGCTGATCAAGAATATATATACTTTATGGGGTCGGAAATGGATATTTCGATGTGTTGCAAACGGAATGACAAAATGAATATACCCCCATCCGTCGGTGGTGGGTATAAAAATGTATATTCATATTGTCATTCCGTTTGCAACACATCGAAATATCAATTTCCGACCCTACAAAGTATATATATGTCGGATCCTCGTAAAATTCTCCGTTCTGTCCGTCTATTGTAATCACTGTACAGCCTTCAAAAAGTGAGATATTGAGCTGAAATTTGGCACAGATACGTCTTTTTGCTGCAGGCAGGTTAAGATCTTGAATAGACAAAATCGGATCATATTTGGAAACAGGTGCTATATAGACTGATATGCTTTAATCCGCATATATTACCCGATTTCGCTGATGTTAAAAAAAGGGGAGATTTATTAAGCGTGTTTTTGTAAGCCTTTCGATATCCGACCCAAATATGGTTCAGATCGGACTATATTTAGATAAATCTGCCATATAGAGCGATCTGCCGGTTAAGGGTCTAAGGGCCATTAAACCTGCAATTATTAAACGACTTCGCTGAAATTGAAAACAGTGAGTGGTCTTAAGCCTCCCGACATTCGATGTTAAAATGGTTCAGCTTGAACCATATTTAGATATAGCTGCCATATAGACCGATTAGCCGATAAAGGGTCTGATGGAAATAAAAGCTTTATTTTCTATTGCAATTCTCTGAAATTTGAAACAGTGAGCAGCTTTAGGCCACCCGACATCTGACCCAAATATGGTTTAGATCGGACTATATTTAGATATAATTGCCATATAGACCGATTTGCAGTTTAAGGGTTTGAGCCCATTAAAGCTGCATTTATTACCCCATTTGGTGAAACTTGTAACAGTTAAGCCTCCCAATATCCGACCTGAATATGGTTCAAATCGGACTATATTAAAATATTGCTGTCATATAGGCAGATATGCCTATTAAGGGTCTGACGCCCACAAATACTTTAATTATTACCCGACTTCACTGAAGTGTAAATCAGTGAGTTGTTTTAAGCCTCCCGCCATCTGACCCAGGTATTGTTAAGATCGGACGATATTTAGATATTGCTGTCATATAGACCGATATGCCGATTAAGGGTCTGCAGTTCATAAAAGCTTTATTTATTATCCGACTTTGTTTGATATGATGAGTTGTTTAAGCCTCCCGACATCCGACCTAAATATGAATCAGATCAGACTATACAGATATAGCTCTCATATACAGGGTGGCTGATGAATATTGCTACAATGATGAATATTGCTACATTTTTTTTTCGGTGTATGGAATACATTTTTCTTTTATTCATGTTAAATTAAATTATTAAATTAATTATTAAATTATTATTAATTAAATTAATTAATTAATTAATTAAATTAATTATTAAATTATTATTATTAAATAGAAAAAAAGTTATTACATTTTTTTTTGGTAGCGGCTTTCATCAGCCACCCTGTAGACTGATTTTCTAAGTTAGAGTCTTAACTTCATAAAAAGCGAATTTCTTGTCTGATTTCGCTGAAACTGTTACTTGTATATGAGTTCTCGGGACCTGATTAAAATATGATCGATGATTCCAAATTTAGTGTAGGGTAACAAAAGATCGTCTACGCCCTACATAAGCCCGTCCTTACTTGTTTTTACCAATGTTCAACTTCTCAAAAATTGATAATAAGATCAAGTCGTTGGCACGCAATGCAATAATAATAGTAGTTGTGCTGCTACCAATCAAACCACATTCAATGACAAACTGGTGATGTGTGGTGATGATAGTGTCAATGGCTGAAAATTTTCACAGAAATGGATTTTTTGACACCAGCAGTGCTTGAATGTACGGTAAATTATTAGCATAAAATTGAGTATTGTTTAGTGATATTTCTGTACCCACCCTCAGAGGATAGGTAAAACTTCCTATTTAGATATAGCTCCCATATAAACGGAGCTCCCGATTTGATTTCTCGAGCCTCTAGAGGGCGCATATCGTAACTGATTTGGCTGAAATTTTGTATTATGACGTCCTCTATGACATTTAATGAATGTGCCAAAAATGGTTTGAATCGGTCCAAAAGCTGATATAGATTCCATCTAAACCGATCTATCGATTTAACTTCTTGGGTTTCTAGAGGGCCTAATTCTTATCCTATTTAGCTGAAAATTGGCACAGTGACTTCCTTACCCTCTGATATACATGCTAAATAGGATTGAATCGGTTCATAACCAGATATGGCTCTCATGCAAACCGATCTCCCCATTTTATTTCTTAAGTCCCTCTATGGCGCAATTCTTATCCGATTTGGTTGAAATTTTGCACAGTGGGATCTATTATTGTCTTTGACATTCAAGCCAAGTATTTTCTGATTTATAACTTGACATAGCTCCAAAAGTAAAGCAATTCTTATCCATTATCCTTTGTTTGCCTATAAAGAGATACCGGGCAAAGAACTTGACAAATGCGATTCATGGTGGAGGGTATATAAGGTTCGGCCCGGCTGAACTTAGCATGCTTTTATTTGTTTCCTTTAGGTCTTTGGAGAATGCAAATGGGTCATATCGGTTCAGATTTACATATAGCCCCCTTGTAAATCGATCGCCACTTTTGGATTATTGAGTCCCAAAAAGCCTAAATGTTTATGTGATTTCGATGAAATTTCCTTCGTGAGTATGGTCCATAAAATGATGTAGCTCCCATATTAACCGATTTCCCAATTTTACATTTTGAGCCCCTGGAAGCTGCAATTGTTTTGCAGTTTGGCTGGTATAGCTTTCGTATAAACCCGTCTGCCGATTTCAGATCTTCAGATAGAAATTTGGCATATGGTAGTATGATGATATCCATGTTATGTATCGTCCAAACCGTTCTATAACCTGATATAGCTCCTGTACAAACCGACCTCCGGATTAGTTTTCTACGGCCCCAAGAAGCTTTAATTTTTGGCAGAAACTAGCGAATTACTTGTGAATTATAAGACCAAGTCAATATTTTTGTACCCACCACCATAGGATAGGGGGTATCTTCAGATCGAATTATCCTTTTTCGCCCCTACAACATATTTTTTCCTATTCGTTGTAAAATACTAAGACGTGGGTCTTGACGCAGCCTTTAAAAATAAGTATATTGAGCAAAAACCTTGTATAGATCCGTATTTAATGGGAAAAATCGGATATAGCTGTCATATAGACTAATATACCGATTTAGGGCCTGAGCCCATAAAAGGTATTGGAGAGTAGAATACGAATATGGCATTAAAATTTGGGTTTAAGTACCCATCGGGCCGCCCCAAACACAAAACTCCCCAAAACAGAAATATTGGACGATCATTTCAATGTGGGGCTCAAATGAAAATGAATTGATTTCAAATTTGGCATACAAAATCATATGGTAGTATAGAGGGTCATGCCACCCCTCAAAAACGCCATTAGACCCATTATGACTACATGATAATTGGCTGAACCAATTTTCTTAAAATTTTCATAGGTTGTGTTCGTTTTTCTGGAAGCAGACATAGGCTATATAATTTTTATACCCACCACCGAAGGATGGGGGTATATTCATTTTGTCATTCCGTTTGCAACACATCGAAATATCCATTTCCGACCCTATAAAGTATATATATTCTTGATCAGCGTAAAAATCTAAGACGATCTAGCCATGTCCGTCCGTTTGTCCGTCTGTCTGTTGAAATCACGCTACAGTCTTTAAAAATAGAGATATTGAGCTGAAATTTTGCACAGATTCTTTTTTTGTCCATAAGCAGGTTAAGTTCGAAGATGGGACATATCGGACTATATCTTGATATAGCCCCCTTATAGACCGATCCGCCGATTTAGGGTCTTAGGTCCATAAAAGCCACATTTATTATCCGATTTTGTTGAAATTTGGGACAGTGAGTTGTGTTATGCCCTTCGACATCCTTTGTCAATTTGGCTCAGATCGGTCTAGATTTGGATATAGCTGCTATATAGATTGATCCTCCGATTTATGGTGTAAGGCCCATAAAAGCCACATTCATTATCCGATTTTGCTGAAATTTGGGACAGTGAGATGTGTTAGGCCCTTTGACATATTTCTTCAATTTGGTCCAGATCGGTTCAAATTTGGATATAGCTGCCATATAGACCGATTTCTTGATTTATAATTTTGGGCCCATAAAATGCTCATTTATTGCCCGATGTCTCCGAAATTTGGAACAGTGAGTTAAGTTAAGCCCCTTGACATATTTCTGCAATATCGCACAGATCGGTCCAGATTTGGATATATCTGCCATATATACCGATATCTTGGTTTTAGGTTTTGGGGCCATAAAAGACGCATTTATTGTCCGATGTCGCTGAAATTTGAGACAGTGAGTTTGGCTAGGCTTTTCGACGTCCTTCTTCAATTTTGCCCAGATCGGTCCAGATTTGAATATAGCTGCCATATAGACCGATCTCTGGATTTAAGGTTTAGGGCCCATAAAAGAGGCATTTATTGTCCGATTTCGTCGAAATTTGGGACAGTGCTTAGTGTTAGGCTCTTCGACATGTTTATGCAACTTGGCCCAAATCGGTCCAGATTTGGATATAGCTGCCATGTAGACCGATATCTCGATTTAAAGTCTTGGCCCCATAAAAGGCGCATTTATAATCCAATTTCACTGAAATTTGACAATGTGACTTATGCTCGGCTTTTCGACATCCGTGTCGTATATAGTTCAGATCGGAATGAGGTATATGAGTAAAGGGTATGAAATTTTCACCGAATTTTGATGAAAGGTGGTTTACATATATACCCGAGGTGGTGGGTATCCAAAGTTCGGCCCGGCCGAACTTAACGCCTTTTTACTTGTTAGATATCGGTAGAGGCGGACCCTGCCCCTTACCCCAAAAACGCCACCCATAAGGGTATCAAATGAAAGGTATTGGAGACCAGAAAACGAATATGGTATTAAAATTTGGATCCAAGTTCCCAAACAGTACCCGACTTGTACTCATTAGACCACTCAATGTCCGTGTTGAATTCCGTCCACCTCGGAGCATATTTCGATAAAGCTGCTATGGGGGCATAAATTATCCATATGTCACCGGATTATGAAGAAAGGTGGTTTACGTATATACCCGAGGTGGTGGGTACCCAAAGTGACTTAACACGGGAATAAAAAGAAATCATTCGGTGCCATGTCAGGACAATACGTCGGATGACTCATCAAATCGATGTTTTAAGTACTCAAAAATTCAGTTGTTTGAGCAGATGTGTAAGAGCTCGAATTGTCATGGTGAAGAGCGAACCGTCTTCGGCGGTTGGTTTTCCAGACTTAGTAGGAAGACATGGCAAACAAATGGTTGTGTTCCCCTCAGAATGGACTGTTCTGTGTTGTGCTAGTGGTACGATTGCGACATGTCCACTTTTTCCAAAAAAAAAAAAAAAACAGGCGATTATTTACTTGGAAGTGCTTCATGCGCGAGCAACTTTTGTTGGATTTGGCTGATTTTGAAACACCCATATAGTCGACATCTGTTTACTTTCGGTCTCATACGCTTAAATCCACGATTCATCACCTGTCACAATGGCATAGACGTGTTTCGAAGCACCGCGATTGTATTTTTGGAGCATTTCTTTCCACCAATTTTTTTGGCGGTCTAATGCCTAATGTTGTCTCATTCTCAGGATAGGTTTCATGACGATCATGCAATATCAGTTGGCGCACAGCATCAGTGGTTTTTGGAGCAACAACTGATTTAGGACGACCTTCACGAAATTCGTCTAGGAGTGAATTACGACATTGCGTGATTTCATCATACCATCGATAAACACTGGTCCTTGATGGAGCTTCATAGCCAAAAATTGAATTACGTTCATCGATGCACTGTTGTTAAGTTAATCCACGTCGAAAGTTGTAAAAAATAATCGCACGAAAATGTTTACGATTTAATTCGTATGCCAAGACTTTCTGAGCACGTATAACCTCAAAAATGTCAAACTTGACGATAGAGCTGTTAGTTAGAAGATTACAACACAAGGGTTGGCAAATCCCGAAATATAAAAGGCAACCCGTAGAATACCCTGCACAGTAGAGTTTAAAAACAAGTAAAAAGGCTTTAAGTTCGGCCGGGCCGAACTTTGGATACCCACCACCTCTGATATATATGTAAACCACCTCTCGTCAAAATCTGGTGCAAAACTCATACCTAATGCCCCATAGCAGCTATATCAATATATGTTTCGATTTGGACCAAATACTAATAAGTAAGAGTCATTGTTCAATTGTATATAACAAAATATTGGTCTTTTTAGTAGCTATATCTAAAAAACCGATCTGAACTATATACGACACGGTCGCCGAAAAGCATAACATAAGTCAGTGTGTCTAATCTCAGTGCAATCGGATTAAAAAGGAGCCTTTTATGGGGCCAAAACTTTAAATCGAGAGATCGGTCTATATGGCAGCTAAATGCAAATCTTGATCGATCTAGACCAAATTGCAGAAATATATGGATGGGCTTAACTTTACTCTTTGTCCCAAATTTTGGCAACATCGGACAATAAATGCGCTTTGTATGGCCCCAAAACCTAAAACCGGGAGATCGGTCCATATGGCAGCTATATCCAAATCTGAACCGATCTGAGCCAAATTGACGGAGGATGTTGAAGGGCCTAACACAACTCACTGGTCCAAATTTCCGCATGATTAGATAATAAATGAGGCTTTTATGGGCCTAAGACCCTAAATTGGAGGATTGGTCTATATGGCAGCTTTATCCAAATCTGAACCGATCTGAGCCATATCGACGGAGGATGTCGAAGGGTCTAAGGCAACTCACCTTTCCAATTTTCAGCAAAATCGGATAATACAATAAATGTGGATTTTATGGGCCTAAGACCCTAACACGGAGGATCGGTCTATATGGCAGCTATATCCAAATCTGAACCGATCTGAGTTATATTGACGGAGGATGTCGAGGGGCCTAAGGCAATATACTGTCCCAAATTCAAGCAAAATCGGATAATAAATGTAGCTTTTATGGTCTTATGATCCTCAATCGGAGGATCGGTCTATATATTGCCTCTACCGATATCTAAAAATTATATAGCATATGTTTCCTTCCAGCGAAACGAACACAACCTATGAAAATTTTAAGAAAATCGGTTCAGCCAATTATTATGTAGTCATAATGGGTCTAATGGCGATTTTGAGGGGGCGTGACCCCCTATACTACGGTCTGATTTAATATGCCAGATTTGAAATCTACTCCCGAATACCTTTCATTTGAGCCCTATATTGATATGAACGTCCAATATGTCTGTTTGGGGCGGCCCGATGGGTACTTAGACTCAAATTTTGATGCCATACTCGTATTCTACTCTCCAATACCTTTCGTTTGATACCAATATTGTCCTGATCGGTCCACTTTTGATTTTGGGTTGTGTTTTTGGCATAAGGGTGTGTTTTCGTCCCTCTACCGAAAAATTATATAGCCTATGTTTCCCTTCAGACCAACCTACACAGTATGCAAAAATTTCGGGAAAATCGGTTCTGCCGTTTTTCAGTTTATACAGAAAAAACAAACAGGATCCGCCCCCTTGCTGGCAACCAAAAATTATATAGCCTATGTTTCCTTCCAGACCAACCTACACAATGGAGTTTTAGACGCATATTTCGAGATATTTCAAATGAAATGACGACATTATTCTATGGTGGAGTGTATAAAAAGCACTTCCACATGATAGAACCGATTGAAATTACAAAATCATTGGTAATAAGATTTGCATAGATTCTATACGAATTGTTCCAAACTAAAAGACCATGTGGGCTTTTGGGTGTGTTCTGAAGAACTAGGACTAGTGAGACTAGGAACATTTCCTGGGAACTGGAATTTGTGGGTATGCCATTCACAACGACATGTAAGCAAAGTCTTCAGGATCAGGACCGAAGGACAACGAGTGACAGACGGTCACAAAGTGGGAGTTGTGAACAATCTATAATTATGTGACCCCTTGTGGACTTACAGATGTCTACCCCTCTGCCGTCGCTGACTGGAAAAGATATCTCCGCCATTGTGTCCGCCCTAGCAGGTTACTATCTTATCGGAAAACATGCTGACAGACTGAAGGCTGCCAGTAACGACTTGTGCAGAAGCTGTGAGAACGTCGAGGAAGAAGAGACTATGGAACATATACTTGTCTGATTTGGCGGATGTAAATATTCGCAAGTTGTTAGGCTTTTTATAGTGATCTGGATGGTTCAACGGTAACTAGAAGTCAACTTCCTTCTCCTGTTTCTGTGGTATCACAATGGTCGAAAACGTCTTAGTGAGTCTGATGGCAGACTGGCACTTAAACCTAACCTAAGTAATCAGCAATTGCTTCGGATTCGACTATGAAAATGAGGCCCCTTTTCATTAAGGTTAACTTTGTATCGAACAGCACTCATTGATAAGAGAAGTATCCCCGCTGTCTCGAAATTCAATATTGGGTAAATTTGCAATTTTATCTCTTAAACTCAGGAAAGGTGTTAAAACTCCCCAAACTTATGACTCTTTCATTATACTTTTTACAGTTTTATTCAACATTTAATAATTGCAACAATACAATCTTCATTATACTTTCAAAAAAGCACAAAATATTCCAACGAATTTGTGTGCACTGCAACACTCGACCTCACATCAAATGCTGTCAAGGATTTCATAAAAAATGGAAATTTCACATTTTTCGACATTTTCGCCTTTCAATTTCTTTGTGTTAAATTTTTTATTGTCAAACGTTTTGTATTTTGTTTGTGCACATTTGAGAGCCCCTTTGAAGAACACACAAACATACACCACACCCATACACATGCATCATGCATGTTTTGTAGTTTATAGGTTCTTTTGAAAGCTATGTCACTGCTGCTGCTGTTGTTCCTGCTATTGCTGCACATGTTTTATGTTTTGTTGTAGTTGTTGTTGATATTATTGTTATTTTTCTCTCAGCTGATGGTTTGTTACATGTGTGAATTGCGCTTGTTATCGATAAATCATGAAACCATTATTTATGTGTCGTCTTGTTTGTGCAATTGTAACGTTTCGAGTGAAAATGAATTGGTATGCGTAGTAGTACAAGGCAAAGGGTTATCAGATAGTTATAAGAATTTTCTGCAAATATAAATTTCCAATAGTCGTAACTGACAACACATCGAAAACTCTCAAACCATAAAGTACATGTAATTGAAATCGAATAAAATTTAAAGTTTATTTGGACATTTTCATGCATAATTGTGTACGTCCGATAGGTCATTGCCATGGTTGTTGTTGTTGCAGTGCATTGTACACTGAGGCGGCAGGCCTTGCCGATGAAGGAATCCACCGGGTCAATCCGGTACGTACAACCGACTGCCATGAGATTGATTATCATGATCATCCATGTTTTGCACAAAGACTTCTGTTTCAATTTCCAACTACGTGATAAGTATGATCGGTTTATAAGCCAATAAAGTTCTCCCGATTCGGTATCTTGAGACCCTGGAAGCTGCACGTGTTCTCAGATTAGGCAATAATTTTGCACGTAGTGTTCTGTTGTGACTTCCGTGGATAATATGGTCCTTTTCGGTCTATAAATTGATTTATTTCCCATACACACCGATCTATCGATTAGCATTATACGGCCTCTTGAATTTTAAAGTTTTCCCTCTTTTGTTTGTTAATTTTATCATATTTCCCCCCTTAATAACCCTATTAATGCAGTCCATTTGTATTCCATGCATAACGATGTACCAAACGATGTTAGATGTAAGTTAAGACTCTCACAAAAATATGCTGTTTATAGATATATTTCATTTTTTGCACGATTTCCAACTCAAGTCGCCCTATGCCAGCAATCATATATCCTTTCAACAAGCGCCATAACGGGCAAGGCATGACAATGCAATACACCACTACCATACCTACGAACGACGACTATATGGATGAATTTGTTTCTTTCCTTTTTTTGTTACTTTCATTCGACCGGTTCGATTTTTAGTTTTCGAAAAACATATGCTAACTGTACCACTTTACCAAAGGACAATTTTTTCCAAAACGAACCACTACTTCTCGGATTTTTGTGTTGGTTCTGTTTTTTCCTTAGTTCCATAAGAATTTTTAGCTTTTTTTTGTTATATATCGTTGCTTGGTTTTTTTGCACCGTTTTTTTTTCCTCTCCTTGCTGTGGTGGTAGTGTGAAGAGCTGCGATGCTTGATTATTCCATTGCAATCTTTAATTTAGTGTCTGGCACCAGTGGCAAATAGTTTTCTTTTCCAATCGATGACAGTTTTTTCTCGCTGAAATAAATTTTCCTTTTTGGGTAAATGTCCTTGTGTTGTAGTTGAAGTGGTGAATAGTGATGGTGATGGCAATGGCAATGTTGGTGTTGTGGACATTGCCGATGCCGTTGAATCGATAAATTGACAAATTGTAAATAGGTTTTGTTATTACAAATTGGTTGAATAAACGAACGGTAGTACTTATAGAAAGAATATTAAACAAGTAAAAAGGCATTAAGTTCGGCCGGGCCGAACTTTGGATACCCACCACCTCGGGAATATATGTAAACCACCTTTCATCAAAATCCGGTGAAAATTGCATACCTTATGTTGCATAGCAGTTATATAGAAATATGTTCCGATTCGTACCAAATATTAATAAGTACAAGACATTGTTCCATTGTGTTTAACAAAATATTGGTCTCTTTATTAACTATATCTAAAAATAAAACGATCTGAACCATATACGACACGGTTGTTGAAAAGCCTAACATAAGTTACTGTGTCTAATTTCAGTGAAATCCGATTATAAATGCGCATTTTGGCGCCATGACTTTAAATCGATATATCGGTCTACATGGCAGCTATATCCAAAGCTGGATCGATTTAGGCCAAGTTTTAGAAAAATGTCGAAGGGCCTAACACAACACACTGTCCCAAATTTCGGCGAAATCGGACAATAATAAATGCGCCTTTTATGGCCCCAAAACCTAAAACCGAGAGATCGGTCTATATGGCAGCTATATCCAAATCTGGACCGATCTGCGCTATATTTAAAAGAAATGTCGAGGGGCCTAAGACAACTCACTGTCCGAAATTTCAGCAAAATCGGATAATAAATGTAGCTTTTATCGGCCTAAGACCTTAAATCGGAGGATCGGTCTATATGGCAGCTATATCCAAATCTGAACCGATATGAGCCATATTGACGGAGGATGTCGAAGTGCCTAACCCAACTCACTGTCCGAAATTTCAGCAATATCGGATAATAAATGTAGCTTTTATCGGCCTAAGACTCTAAATCGGAGGATCGGTCTATATGGAAGCTATATCCAAATCTGGACCGATCTAGGCCATATTGACTAAGAATGTCGAAGGGCCTAACACAACTCACCGTCCCAAATTTCAGCAAAATCGGATAATAAATGTAGCTTTTATGGGCCTAAGACCCTAAATCGGAGGATCGGTCTATATGGCAGCTATATCCAAATCTGGACCGATCTGGGCCATATTGACTTTAAATGTCAAAGGACATAACACAACTTACACTCACTGTCTCAAATTTCATCAAAATCGGATAATAAATGTAGCTTTTATCGGCCTAAGACCCTACATCGGAGGATCGGTCTATATGGCACCTATATCCAAATCTGGACCGATCTAGGCCATATTGACTAAGAATGTCGAAGGGCCTAACACAACTCACTGTCTTAAATTTTAGAAAAATCGAATAATAAATGTAGCTTTTATGGGCCTAAGACCCTAAATCGGAGGATCGGTTTATATGGCAGCTATATCCAAATCTGGACCGATCTGAGCCATATTGACTTTAAATCTCGGAGGACCTAACACAACTCACTGTCTTAAATTTTAGCAAAATCGGAAAATAAATATGGCTTTTATGGGCCTAAAACCCTAATTCGGAGGATCGGTTTATATGGCAGCTATATCGAAATCTGAACCGATCTGAGCCATATTGGCGAAGGATATCGAAGGGCCTATCACAACTCACTGTCCCAAATTTCAGCAACATCGGATAATAAATGTAGCTTTTATCGGCCTAAGACCCTACATCGGAGAATCGGTCTATATGGTAGCTATATCCAAATCTAGACCGATCTAGGCCATATTGGCTAAGAATGTCGAAGGACCTAACACAACTCACCGTCCCAAATTTCAGCAAAATCGGATAATAAATATGGCTTTTATGGGCCTAAGACCCTAAATCGGAGGATCGGTTTATATGGCAGTTATATCCAAATCTGAACCGATCTGAGCCATATTGACTAAGAATGTCGAAGGGCCTAATACAACTCACTGTCTCAAATTTTAGAAAAATCGGACAGTAAATGTGGCTTTTATGGGCCTAAGACCCTAAATCGGCCGATCGGTCTATATGGGGGCTATATGGGGGCTATATCAAGATATAGTCCGATATAGCCTATCTACGAACTTAACCTGCTTATGGACAAAAAAAGATTCTGTGCAAAATTTCAGCTCAATATCTCTATTTTTAAAGACTGTAGCGTGATTTCAACAGACAGACGGACAGACGGACGGACATGGCTAGATCGTCTTAGATTTTTACGCTGATCAAGAATATATATACTTTATAGGGTCGGAAATGGATATTTCGATGTGTTGCAAACGGAATGACAAAATGAATATACCCCCATCCTTCGGTGGTGGGTATAAAAATTTCAGCGGTGGTTTTTCCCCTCCTAATGCGGGCAACATCTGTGAGGTACTATGCCATATAAAACTTTACTCCAAAAAGGTGTCGCACTGCGACACGCCGTTCGAACTCGGCTATAAAAGGGAGGCCCCCTATCATTGAGCTTAAACTTGATTCGGACTGCACTCATTGATATGTGAGAAGTTTGCCCTGTTCCTTAGTGGAATGTTCTTGGGCAAAATTTGCAATTTTTACCACCATGGATTCTGCTAATATATGGGAGCTTTATCTGGCTACAGAGTGATTTGGACCGTACTTGGCACAGTTATTGGAAGTCCTAAAAGAACACTATATTCAAAATTACAGCCAAATCGGACTTGTGGCTCAAGAAGTCAAATCGGGAGATCGGTTTATATGGGATCTATATTAAGTTATCGACCGATTTAGACCGTACTTGGCATAGTTGTTTGAAGTCATAACAGAACACTATGTGAAAATTTTCGGCTTGTAATGGCTTAAGAAGTCAAATCGGTAGATCGGTTTATATGGGGCCTAAATCACAGTTGTTGAAAGTCGTAAAAGAACACTTTGTGCAAAAATTTCAGCTAAATCGTACAAAACTTGCGGCTTTCAGAGACCAGGAAGTTATAACAGAACATTATGTGCAAGCTTTCAGCCAAGTCGGACAAAAATTGCGGTTTCCAGGGGCTCAAGAAGTCAAATCGGTAGATCGGTTAACTTGGGAGCTATATCTTAATCTGAACCGATATGGCCCATTTGCAATCTCCAATGACCAACAGCAATAATAAGTTTTTGTGCAAAAATATTAAGCGGCTAGCTAGAACGAATGGCTAGAACGAATCAAGATGTCGAGACGATCAAGAATATATATACTTTATGGGGTCCTAGATCAATATTTCGAGGTGTTAGAAACGGAATGACTAGATTAGCATGACCCCATCCTATGCTGGTGGGAATAAAAACAAGTAAAAAGCATTAAGCTGGCCCGGACCGAACTTTGGATAACCACCACCTTCATCATAATGCGGGAAACAATTCATCATTAATTTCGAGCCCATAGCAGGTATTTCTTAATATAGTCCGATCTCGAACATATTCAGGAAGGCTAACACAAATAATTGTGCCGAATTCATGGGTTAAAATGCACCTTAGAACTTAAACCTATAGATCGGTATATGTATATGGCAGCAACAACCCAAATATAGACCGATTTGAATTATATAGGACACTGATGTCGAAAAGCTTAAAAGAGCTCACTGTGCCAATTTCAGCGAAATCGAATATTAATTGAGCATTTTATAGGACCTAGACCTTAAATCGGGAGATCGTTCTATATAGAAGCCATAGCTTAATATACAACGATCTAGGCCATAATGAACACGAATGCCGAAGAGCTAATGTATAATAAATCTCGCTTTAGGATTTAAATCGGATGATCGATATACATGATATAGTGCGATGTAGCCCATCTTCGAACCTAACTTACCTATTCACAAAAAAAGAATCTGTGCAAAGTTTCAGCTCAATATTTCTATTTGTAAAGATTGTTGCTTGATTTCAACAGATAGACTCACAGACGGACGGACATGGCTAGATCGTCTTAGATTTTTACGACGATCACGAACATACAACAAATGGATATTTCGATGTGTTGCAAATGGAAGGACAAAGTGAATATACCCCATCCTACGGTGGTGGGTATAAAAAGAATGTCGAAGGGCCTCACATTTCACTGTCTAAAATTTTTCTATATGGCAACTATATCCAAATCTGGGCCGATCTGTGCCATTTTGCAGAGAGATGTCAATGGGACTAACTAAACTCACTGTCCCAAATTTTAGCGACATCGGACAATAAATGCACCTTTTATGGGCCAAAAATCTTACATAGAGAAATCGATCTAAATGGCAACTGTATCCAAATCTGAACTGATCTGGGCCAAATTGAAGAAGCATATCGAAGGGCCTAACACAACTCACTGTCCCAAATTTCAGCAAAATCGCATAATAAATGTGGCTTTTATGGGCCTAAGACCCTAAATCGGCGAATCGTTCTATATGGGGGCTATGTCAAGACATAGTTCGATATATCCCATCTTCAAAAAAAAAATCTGTGCAGTTTCAGCTCAATATCCCTATTTGTGTCTATCTGTGTGTCTATCTGTTGAAATCAAGCACACAGACGGACGGACATGGCGAATATACATACACTTTATAGGGTCTCAAATGGATATTTCGATGTGTTGCAAACGAAATGACAAGAGAATATACCCCCATCCTCCGATGATGGGTATAAAAACAAGTTAAAGCGCGTTAAATTCAGCTGGGTCGAATCTTATATACCATGCATCATATTCCCACCACCGAAGGATGGGAGTATATTCATTTTGTCATCGAAATATCCATTTCCGACCCTGTGAAGTATGTATATTCTTGATCCATGTCCGTCCGTCTGCCTGTTAAAATCTTGCTATAGTCTTCAAAAAAAGAGATTCAGAGCTGAAACTGTGTACGAATTGTGAATTGTTTTTTGCACAGTGAGTTGTGTTAGGCTTCTCATCATTCGTGCTCAATATCGGTCCAGATTTTAATATAGCTGCCATATAGACGGATCTCTCGATTGGGGGTCTTGGGCCGATTTCGCTGAAATTTGATTTGAAGAATCGAGCCCTTTAGAGGCTCACGAACTCAAGATCCGAGATCGGTTTTAATGACACCTGTATTAAAACATGGCCCGATATAACCTATTTCCAATCCCAACCGCCCTTGACTAATAGGAACGGATGGACATGGCTAAATCGACTTGGAATGTTACGACGATCAAGAAAATGTGTGCTTTGTGGGGTCTCACATCAATATTTCGATGTGTTACAAAACGGAATGACGAAACTAGTACACCATCATCCTAAGGTGGAGGGTATAACAACCAGTTAGGTAAAAACGGCGAAAGATTTTATTTGGCTTTATTTTAAAGTTTAATGAAACGGTTTATAAGACAGTGTCAAACATTGGACATGTGTGAGCACATTGGGGATCCAAATATAGCTCACGGTTCTGAATTACATACCCACAAGGACTCAAGAAGCCAAAGCGAGTATCGGCTATTGTGGGAACTATATAACACTATAAGCGTGTGCTATCAAAGGCACCTTGAATAATTGAATTCTTCTGGCAATTTGCAAAGTTAACAACTTTTAAGTACTTCTCAAAAATGTCTACACAATTACCTGGAAAAGCTTCCACGAGTTTGACAAATGTCAATGATGCTCTTAAAGAAAATACTAAATAAAAATGTCATTCCAAGTGGAAAAGTGTCGGCAAGGCAAATAAATGTGTCAATTCATGCTAAAAGACAGCAACATTTCTTTGTTGATCCTATTGGTGGCATCAATCTAGCGGCCAGTTGGAGCGAAACCTACGGGAGTTGGAGACCCCTACAGTTAGGAGTTTTAACTTCAATTATCAGACAATAACAAGGGAAAGCCCTCAAAACCAAAATGTACTGCAATTACAGGTCTTATCAGAATCTTTAGCGTCTTATTTAATTTCTTTTACACCAGCGAATACACATTTGCTGGTAGTAAATCAATAAAATGTGGTTAACAATACAGATAAAATGAAGTTTTATCCATTGTCTTAAAACCTGTAGCTGTTCCTTTTTTCATCGTTTATTTCTTATGGTTTCTTTTCTCGTCGCAGGCTAGCAAAAAGGTGGAGGAAAATAAATTCGTAAAAATAAATGATAGTGGTGCTGCAATCAACTTTCATTTATTTTAAATGTCATTTTACGGCAAATTTCAATTTTCTTACCACCACAATGCACTGACTCTTTATTATCTCTGTATCTGTGTCAAAGGAGTCAGCTTCAGAAGCGATACTGTGTGCACTGCAGTAAAATGTCCTTGCTTTTCATGAAGCTAAAGAACAAACAAGCAAAAAGGCGTTAAGTTCGGCCGGGATACCTACCACCTTGCGTATATATGTAAACCACCTTTCGTCAAAATCCGGTGAAAAATCCATACCTTATTACCTACATCGAAATATCTTCCGATTTGGACCAAATACTAATAAGTACAATACATTGTTCAATTGTGTATAACAAAATGTTGGTCTTTTTAGTAGCGATATCTAAAAATAAACCGATCTGAACCATAAACGACACGGATGTCGAAAAGCCTAACATAAGTCACTGTGTAAAATTTCAAATCGGATTATAAATGGGCGAAGACTTCAAATCGAGAGATCGGTCTATCTGGCAGCTATATCCAAATCTGGACCGATCTGATGAAGGATGTTGAAAGACCTAACACAACTCACTTTCCCAAATTTCAGCAAAATCGGATAATAAATATGGCTTTTATAGGCCGAAGACCCTAAATCGGCTGATCGGTCTATATGGGGGCTATACCAAGATATAGTCCGATATAGCCCATCTTCGAACTTAACCTGCTTATGGACAAAAAACGAAGCAGTGCAAAGTTTCAGCTCAATATCTCTATTTTTAAAGACTGTAGCGTTATTTCAACAGACAGACGGACGGACATGGCTAAATCCTTTTTAGATTTTTACGCTGATCAAGAATATATATACTTTAAAGGGTTGGAAATGGATATTTCGATGTGTTGCAAACGGTATGACAAAATGAATATAACCCATCGGTGGTTGGTATAAAAATCAGGGTTGAAGAGGACAGAAATGTTTTTGCAAATGTTAGTTGAGAAAACAATTTTTATACCCACCACCGAAGGATGGGGGTATATTCATTTCGTCATTCCGTTTGCAACACATCGAAATATCCATTTCCGACCCTATAAAGTATATATATTCTTGATCAGCGTAAAAATCTAAGACGATCTAGACATGTCCGTCCGTCTGTCTGTTGAAATCACGCTACAGTCTTTAAAAAAACAGATATTGGGCTGAAATTTTGCACAGACTCTTTTTTTTGTCCATAAGCAGGTTAAGTTCGAAGATGGGCTATATCGGACTATAACTTGATATAGCCCCCATATAGACCGATCCGCCGATTTAGGGTCTAAGGCCCATAGTAGCCTCATTTATTATCCGATTTTAATGAAATTTGGGACAGTGAGTTGTGTTAGGCCCTTAGACATCCCCCGTCAATTTGGCTCAGATCGGTTCAGATTTGGATATAGCTGCCATATAGACCGATACTCCGATTTAGGGTCTTAGGCCCATAAAAGCCACTTTTTCAATCCGATTTTGCTGAAATTTGGGACAGTGAGTTGTGTTAGGTCCTTCGAAATCCTTTGTTAATTTGGCCCAGATCGCTCCAAATTTGGATATAGCTGCCATATAGACCGATCCTCCGATTTAGGGTCTTAGGCCCATAAAAGCCACATTTATTATCCGATTTTACTGAAATTTGGGGCAGTGAGTTGTGTTAGGCCCTTCGACATCCTTCGTGAATTTTGCTCAGATCGGTTCGGATTTGGATATAGCTGCCATTTAGACCGATCCTCCGATTTAGGGTCTTAAGCCCATAAAAGCCACTTTTTCAATCCGATTTTGCTGAAATTTGGGACAGTGAGTTGTGTTAGGTCCTTCGAAATCCATTGTTAATTTGGCCCAGATCGCTCCAAATTTGGATATAGCTGCCATATAGACCGATCCTCAAATTTAGGGTCTTAGGCCCATAAAAGCCGAATTTATTATCCGATTTTTCTGAAATATGGGTCAGTGAGTTGTGTTAGATCCTTCGACATCTTTCGTCATTTTGGCCCAGATCGGTCCAGATTTGGATATAGCTGCCATATAGACCGATCTGCCGATTTATGGTCTTAGGCCCATAAAAGCCGAATTTATTATCCGATTTTGCTGAAATATGGGACAGTGAGTAACGTTGGGCCCTTCGACATCCTCCCTCAATTTGGCTCAGATCGGTCCAAATTTGGATATAGCTGCCATATAGACCGATCCTCCGATTTAAAGTCTTAGGCCCATAAAAGCCACATTAGTTATTCGATTTTGCTGAAATTTGGGTCAGTGAGTTGTGTTAGACCCTTCGACATATTTACCGACCATGGCAATATGGGAATCAAATGAAAGGTATTTGCGAGTAGAATACGATTCTAATATTCAAATGTGGGACCACGTTTCTGGAAGTCCACCCCTTCCCCAAAAAAAGAAAAAAATAAAATAAAATAAAATTAAATTAAATTAAATAAAATAAAATAAAATAAAATAAAATAAAATAAAATAAAATAAAATAAAATAAAATAAAATAAAATAAAATAAAATAAAATAAAATAAAATAAAATAAAATAAAATAAAATAAAATAAAATAAAATAAAATAAAATAAAATAAAATAAAATAAAATAAAATAAAATAAAATAAAATAAAATAAAATAAAATAAAATAAAATAAAATAAAATAAAATAAAATAAAATAAAATAAAATAAAATAAAATAAAATAAAATAAAATAAAATAAAATAAAATAAAATAAAATAAAATAAAATAAAATAAAATAAAATAAAATAAAATAAAATAAAATAAAATAAAATAAAATAAAATAAAATAAAATAAAATAAAATAAAATAAAATAAAATAAAATAAAATAAAATAAAATAAAATAAAATAAAATAAAATAAAATAAAATAAAATAAAATAAAATAAAATGAAATAAAATAAAATAAAATAAAATAAAATAAAATAAAATAAAATAAAATAAAATAAAATAAAATAAAATAAAATAAAATAAAATAAAATAAAATAAAATGAAATAAAATAAAATAAAATAAAATAAAATAAAATAAAATAAAATAGCTCAGTCTATATGCAAGCTATATCGAAATATAGTCTGATCTGAACCATATTTAAGTCCAATGTTAGGAGGCCTGAAACTACTCTCTTTTTCAAATTTCAATGAAATAGGTTAAAAAATAAAGCTTTTATGGGCTTCATACCCTTTATCGGCAGATCGGTGTATATAAAGAAGGTTGGATCGGAACAATGTTTATGTCAGTTGTCTGGAAGTCCTAAGCTACTCACTGTCTCAACATTCAGCGAAATCGGATAAAAAATAAAGCATTTATGGACATTAGACCTTTTATCGGCAGATCGGTCAATATAGCAACTATATCCAAATATGGTTCGATTTGAATATATACCCCTACCCTATGGTGGTGGATATAACAAGTAAGGACGGGCTAAATTCGGGTGAAGCTGACCTTTCGGTACCCTACACCGCGGGATATGCTGGTAAAGTAGTCGAATTTAAAATTTGCTTAAATTTGATTATGATCGACTACGAGATCATAAGAATACATGGACAGATAGACAGACAGACATAGCTAAATCAAAGTAATTCTAAGCCGATCGATATACGTATCAATGGGTTTAGCTCTCCTCCTTTTTAGCAGTGCAAACCAATGCACAAATGTTGCGGTATCCTGTAGCACAGTGTTGGTGTAGGTTATAAACAGGCCAAAAGGCAGTACATTCGCCGGGCCGAACTTTGTGCACCCCTTTCTCTTATATACGCCTTTTCGGGAGAATGACCTTCAATAGGGAAATGGGTCTATATAGCAGATATATCCAAATATGTCCCGAGATGGACCAAACTTGACGTGACTGTTGAGATTCTAACACAGTTCATTGTTTCAATTTTCGAATTTGAGTAATAAATAACTTTTTATGGGCCCAAGACCTCTAATCGGGAAATCGGTACATATCAAATAACCGAATGCAGCTCACAGTGCCTAACTTCAGCAAAATTGGGGAAAAAAATTCACTTATTACAGTCCAAGAACTTAAATTGAAATATCGCTATATAAGTGTAGTAATATCCAAACTCACCGAGCTGAATAAATGCGCCTTTGATGGGCTCGAGACATAAAATCGTGAGATCGGTCTATATAGCTCTTATCTTCTTTTTATATATAAAAATCTATTTTTGTTTGTTTGTTCCGTATAGACCCAACAGGGGCTGAATCCATTACTTTGAAATTTTCACAGATTGTGTGGGTTGGTCTGGAAGGAAACAAAGGCTATATAATATTTTGATATAGGATGGGGCGGACCCTCCTTACCATTACCCCAAAATCACTATCCAAAAATGAAAGTGGACCGATCGGGACAATATGGGACTCAAATGAAAGGTACATAGGAGTAGAGTACGAATTTCATATTATATATCGTATCCTAGTAACTTGGTGCCCGCCCCAAATACCCCCAAAAAGACATATTGGACGTTCATATCCATATGGGGCTCAACTTTAAGGTATTTGGGAGTAGATTACGAATCTGGCATACAAAACAGATCGAAGTATAGGGGGTCACCCTACCCCCCAAAAACGCTTCAAATGGACATATGTTCCATAGAATCAAAAACGGGTGAACCGATTTTCTTAAAATTTTCATAGATTGCATAAGTTTATCTGGAAGGAATCATAGGCTATATAATTTTTAGATATCGGATAGGAGCGATCCCGCCCATTACCCCATAAACGCCATCCAAAACTAAAAGTGGACCGATAGGCACTATGAGTATCAAATGCATTGGAAACTAGAAAACGAAAATAGTTTTAAAATTTAGTCTCAAGTACCCAGCGGGCCGCCACAACCCAAAAACTCCTTTAAACAGATATCTGCGACGTTCATGTCAATATAGGTCTCAAAGTAAAAGTATTCGACTGTAGATTACATATATGGCATAAAAGATTAGGTCCATGTATGGGAGGTCGACCCACTCCCAAATTGGCACATAAGCCGACCATGTCTTTATGGGACTCAAATGAAAGGTATTTGGGAATAGATTACGAATATGACATTAAAAATTTCGTTTAAGTCTAGGTTGCGCTTTTCCTTCCAAAAATAAGTCAAATAGTCCCATTATGGGACTCAAATGAAAGGTATTTGTGAGTAGAAAACGAATTTGATATCGAATTTTCGATCCAAGTGTTTAGGGATACGCCCTAAATTACCCCTTAAACTGAATTTTTTTCCGATTTTGGCAATAAGGAGCTCAAAATAACGGTATTTGGGAGTAAAGAACGAACTTGATATCTATTTTCAGAGCAAAGTGCCGATGGCCGCCTCAGCCACAAAACACACTCCAAACGGTTCGTATTTACCGACCGTGGGAATATTGGGCTCAAATTAAAGACGTATGGGAGTGGACAGTGAATGTCCTACCCGACATGGCCCGAAAATGGGCCGTGTCGGGTAGGATTTAGATAAAGCTCCCATATAAACCGATCTCCATTTGACTTCTCGAGCTACTGGAAGCAGCAATTTTTATCGGATTCGGGTAAAATTTTCCACGTAGTGTTCTATAATGGCTTCTAACAACTTTGCCAAGTCCGCCAAAACGGCCTATAACCTGAATTACTTCCCATATAAACCGATCTCTCGACTTGACTTCTTGAGCCATTAAAAGCCGCAATTTTTATTCGATTTGGCCAAATTTTTATATGTGATGTTCTGTTAAGACTTCCAATTACTGTGCCGATTAGGGCGACATTCTGATTCGATCTAGCCATGCCCCTCCGTCCGTCTGACGAAATCACGATAGCGGTCGAACGCGTAAAGCTAGCCGCTTATAATTTTGCACAGATACTTAATATTGACGTAGTTCGGCGGGGATTGCAAATGGGCCATATCGGTTCAGATTTGACTTCTTGGGCCCTTGGAAGTAGCAATTTTCTGAAAGCCGCAATTTTTGTCCGAATTGGCTAAAATTTTCCACATGGTGTTCTGTTATGACTTCTAACAACTGTACCAAGTACGGTTAAATCGGTCTATATCCTGATATAGCTCTTATATAAACAGATCTCTCGATTTTACTTCTTGAGCCCTTAAAAGCCGCAAATTTGTATCTGATTTGGCCAAATTTATACATATTATGTTCTGTTGAGACTTCCAACTGATGTGCCGATTACGGTCCAAATCGGTCTATAACCTGATATAACTTCCATATTAACCGATCTCGACGTTCTGAGTCCATCTAGCCATATCCGAAATGACGATAGTGGTCGAACGCTTAAAGCTAGCCGCTTGAAATTTTGCACAGATACTTAATATAAATGTAGATCGTTGGGAATTGCAAATGAGCCTATCGGTTCATATTTATATATAGCTCCCACATAAACCGGTCTCCCGATTTCACTTCTTAAACCCCTGGAAACCGCAATTTTCGTCCGATTTGGCTAAAATTTTGCAAGTAGTGTTCTGTTATGACTTCCAACAACTGTGCCAAGTACGGTTAAATCAGTCTATAACCTAATATAGTTCCCATATAAACCAATCTCCCAATTTGACTTCTTGAGCCCTTACAAGCACAGGCCGTAATTTTTGACCGATTTGGCCAAATTTTTACTTGCGATGTTCTGTTAAGACTTCCAACTACTGTGCCGATTATGGTCCAAATCGGTCTATAACCTGATATAAACCGATCTCCCGTTCGATTTGGCAGAAATTGTGCATGTAGGGTTCTGTTATGACTTTCAACAATTGTGCCAAGTATGGTCTAAATCAGTTTATAATCAGTCTATAATAAACCGGTCTCTCGGTTATCCTTGTTCGGTTCCTAGAAGCTTTAATTTTTGCTGGTTTGACAAATGTTTGGTATGAAGAATAAAATTATGTCCTTCAACTACTTTTATTCTGTATAAATTTTTAGAATTCAGAATCCATGGTAGTAGGTTTCCAAGATTCGGCCTGGCGTTATAAATCCGGGTACGCCCTGTCCTTCAGTGGTGTGAATGAAAATGTTTCGCTCGATATGCCTTACATCCGTTCAAAGCTTTAGTGCTGTTTTATTCCTACGTGTGCCACTGAAATTTTGCCTCTATTGGTTGTGTTGCTCGGTCTGCTATTATTGTGCCATGCTTATCCTAACATTCATTTGATGCTTCTTCTTCTTACGCGTGCTGTGGCAACTCTTTGCCGAGTGTAAAGTTGTGTCTTTATTAAAAATAATAGAAATTGCGTTTAAAAGTGCGGTTCATGTAAAACAAATTACAATTAATCAAATTGAGTTGTGCCATTAAATTGCTTTGCCAACCACGACTGTGCAGTAATCACCCTACAAACATTTTTTTTATAATTTTGGAAGAGCGTTTGTCCCCGCGATGTTAAAACAATCTCAGGAAGATTTGTTCGCTATTGTTCTTCCTTATGATAAGCGAAACACCCTTCAGGGATATCATTGGGCAATCCATTGTATTGTGATCAGGTCTTCATCAAGACGTTTCTTCTGGTTCATCTGAGTCTTATGAAACTGATTGCCGAACTGAGAATATTTGCAAAGGAGTCACAGACAAAATTATATTTAGTTTTACAGACAATTTAGTCCCCACTGTAGTTTTGCAAAACAGATTTCCTTAAAATAGTTCTGAGAATATTTTGCTTAATTTTTTATACCCACCACCGAAGGATGGGGGTATATTCATTTTGTCATTCCGTTTGCAACACATCGAAACATCCATTTCCGACCCTATAAAGTATATATATTCTTGATCAGCGTAAAAATCTAAGACGATCTAGACATGTCCGTCCGTCTGTCGTCTGTCTGTTGAAATCACGCTACAGTCTTTAAAAATAGAGATATTTAGCTGCAATTTTGCACAGATTGTTTTTTTGTCCATAGGCAGGTTAAGTTCGAAGATGGGCTATATCGGACTATATCTTGATATAGCCCCCATATAAACCGATCCTCCGATTTAGGGTTTTAGGCCAATAAAAGCCACAATTATTATCCGATTTTGCTGAAATTTGGGACAGTGAATTGTGCTAGACCCTTCGACATCCTTCGTCAATTTGGCCCAGATCGGTCCAGATTTGGATATAGCTGCCATATAGACCGATCCTCCGATTTAGGATCTTAAGCCAAAAAAGCCCATGAGTTGTCTGAAGCCCTTTGACATCTTTCTTCAATTTGGCCCAGATCGGTTCAGATTTGGATATAGCTGCCATATAGACCGATTTCTCGATTTAAGGTTTTAGGGTCATAAAAAGCGCATTTATTGCCAGATGTTTCCGAAATTTTGAACAGAGAGTTATGTTAACCCCCTTGACATACTTTGCAATATGGCACATATCGGTTCAGATTTGGATATAGCTGCCATATAGACTGACCCCTTGGTTTTAGGTTTTGGGGCTATAAAAAGCGCATTTATTGTCCGATGTTGCCGAAATTTGGGACAGATCATTAAGTTAAGCTCCTCCACATATTTCTGCAATTTAGTCTAGATCGATCAAGATTTCCATATAGTTGCCATATAGACCGATATTTCGATTTAAAGTCTTGGCCCCAAAAAAGGAGCATTTATAATCCGATTTAACCGAAATGACTTATGTTAGGCTTTTCGACATCCAAGTTGTATTTGGTTCAGATTGGTTTATTTTTAGATATAGCTACTAAAAATACCAATATTTTGTTATACACAATTGAACAATGACTTGTACTTTAAGTATTTGGTCCAAAGCGGAACATATTCCGATATAACTGCTATGGGACATATGGTATGCATGTTTCCCCGGATTTTGATTAAAGGTGGTTTACATGTATACCCGAGGTGGTGGGTATCAAAAGTTCCGGCCGAACTTAACGCCTTTTTACTTGTTCTTTTTTTTTGCTTTTGCTTCTTGTATTTTTTTTTCTCAATGATTTGAATTTGATATCAACGTTTCGTCATGAAAGAGAAAAGTAAAACCAAAAACACACATAGTGTTGTTGTTAGTTTTCGTCAGCAAGAAGATTTTTATACCCACCACCTAGGATGGGGGCGTACTAATCTAGTCATTCCATTTGTAACACCTTGAAATATTGACCTAGGACCCTACAAAGTATATATATTCTTGGTGGTCCCGAAATTCTGATTCGAACTAGCCATGTCCGTCCGTCCGTCTGTCGAAAACACGATAGCGGTCGAATGCGTAGAGCTACCAGCTTGAAAGTTTTCAAAGATACTTTATATTGATGTAGGTCGTTGACTATTGACAAAAAGGCCACATAGGTTCAAGTTTGGAAATGGCTTCCATGTAACCCATCTCCCGATTTGACTTTTTGAGCTCATGGAAACCACAATTTTTGTTCGATTTTGCTGAAATTTTGCACGTAGTGTTCTGTTTTGACTCCCAACAACTGTGACTAGTACGATCTAAATCGATCTTTAACCTAATAAAGCTCCCATATAAACCGATCTCCCGATTTAATTTCCTGACCCCCTGAAAGCCTCAATTGTCATCCAATTTGTCTAAAATTTTGTACAAGCTGATCTGTTACGACTCCCAACAACTGTACCAAGTACCGTTCAAATCGGTCAAGAATATGATATAGCTCCCATATAAACCGATCTTTCGATTTGACTTCTTGAGCCCTTATAAGCCGCGATTTTTATCCGATTTGGCTGAAATTTTGCATATAGTGTTCTGTTATGACCCGCAACAACGGCGCCTAGTATGGTCTAGTTCGGTCTGTAACTAGGCATAGCTCCCATATTTTAGCGGAATCCATGGTGGTGGGTTCCCATTATTCCGTCGTCCGAATTAAGTACGCTTTTACTTGTTTTTGGTTGTTTTGCTTGTGTTACTTTCTTATTTTTGTAAGAGGAATATACCATAAGCTGTTCAGGGTTCATATATGTACCCAGGTGATTGACATTTTATTTACTTCTTAATATAAGCAGAGTATGGGGGGTATACTAATTTCGTCATTCTGTTTGTAACTACTCGAAATATTCGTCTGAGGCCCCATAAAGTACATATATTCTTGATCGTCGCGACATTTTATGTCGATCTAGCCATGTCCGTCCGTCTGTCTGTCGAAAGCACGCTAACTTCCCAAGAAGTAAAGCTAGCCGCTTGAAATTTTGCACAAATACTTTTAATTAGTGTAGGTCGGTTGGTATTGAAAATGGGCCATATCGGTCCGTGTTTTGATGTAGCTGTCATATAAACCGATCTTGGGGCTTGACTTCTTGAGCCTGTAGAGGGCGCAATTCTTATCCGATTTGACTGAAATTTTGCACATAGTGTTTTAGTATCACTTCTAACAACTGTGCTATCCTGGTATATCTGTCATATTAACCGATCCTGGGTCTTGAATTCTTGAGCCTCTAGAGAGCACAATTCCTATCCGATTTGGCTGAGATTTTGCATGACGTATTTTATTTTTACTTTCAACAACTGTGTCAAATAAGATTCAAATCGGTTCATAACCTGATATAGCTGCCATATAAACCGATCTGGGATCTTAACTTCTTGACCCCTAGAGGTCGCAATTATTATCCGATATGCCTGAAATTTTGTACGACGGATCCTCTCATGACCATCAACAAACGTGTTTATTATGGTCTGAATCGGTCTATAGCCCGATACAGCTCCCATATAAATCGATCTCTCTATTTTACTTCTTGAGCCCCAAAAGGGCTCAATTCTTATTCGAATTGGCTGACATTTTACACAAGTCTCCAACATATATAATTTAATTGTGGTCCAAACCGGACCATATCTTGATATCGCTCTAATAACAGAGCAAATCTTTTCTTTTACTTGTTATCCTTTAAAGGCATAAAAAGAGATACCGGGAAAAGAACTTGACGAATGTGATCCATGGTGGAGGGTATATAAAATTCGGCCCGGCTTATCACGCTTTTACTTGTTTTTTCTCATCGTGTACATTACAATTGCATTTGCCGAAGTTTTAGCAACTTGTCGCCGCTTTTATTTTACAACTCATTGCGTTATAATCGTCCAGAAGATTTGTTTATAAATCGCCTCGACTAATGCTTTTCCAAAATTATGAAAAATGTTTGCAGGGATAGTCAACCACAGAGGCATTCGAAATCTCTCCAACTAATTCTTTCTCACTCGCACACATACACAAAATAACAAATATGTTTTGTTTAGGTTATGGGAAATAATAATTTATTGTACAAAAAGAAAAGGGTTCGTAGCACAAAATTGATGACAAAACTGGTTGGTTAATATGTGGGTTTTTAGATCGAAAGCCATTAAAATGTTTGGCATAAATTGAAAAATCTAAAGTGAGGGGCAGCAACAAAGCGTAAAATAAATTTTAACCATAAAAAAATTAAAAAAGAAAATATTTTATTTATTAAAGTATACTGGTGATATGTAAGGGTTTTACACCCACCACCATTGAAAAAATTATAAGTAAGTTAAGTTCAGTCGTGCCAAACTTTTGATCACCAATGCAAATTTGCCCATGAAAATTACATTAAGGAACAGGGGCAAACTTGTCACATATTAATGTCACATGTCCGATTCAAGTTAAAGTTCAATGATAAGGGGCTTCCTTCTTAAAGCCGAGTCGGCGTGCCGCAGTGCAACACCCCTTTGGGAAAAATGTTTTTACATAGCTGTCATTCCATTTTTCTTTAAATTACAGTACGGTATCCAACTCTATTGTTCCACTTGAACACCCTCGCAACGTGGGTTTCGTGGCACTGTCCTATCGTTACCTTCATGGTGTGTGTTCCACTGATATACGTCTACTTATCCCTGACGTAAGGATGTACGTCAGAAATACGAGACTCTCCAGGACTTCACACCCGCTTGTGATTGATTGAACAGCTGACCAAATAATGCACTTCAGAGATAATTCCTTTTTCGCCCCTAACTATTCGTATGTGAAATCGACTTCCGGTAAATATCTTTCGCACCGACTACGGTATTACGAAATTCCAGACAGATGTCAATAATTACTACTCCCTCTTTCCTCCCTCCCTATTCTAACTTTCCTTCCGCCAACACAATACATTTCCACATACAGGGAACATCCCCTGCGTGTTGGTTAAATAAAAAAAAGGAAAAAGCGTTAAGTTCGGCCGGGTCGAGCTTTGCATACCCACCACCTCGTGTATTTATGTAAACCACCTTTCGTCAAAATCCGGTGAAAATGCCTTACTTATGCCCCATAACAGCTATATCGAAATATGTTCCGATTTGGACCAAATACTAATAAGAATAGGTCATTGTTCAATTGTGTATAACAAAATAATGGTAGTTTTAGTAGCTATATCTAAAAATTAACCGATCTGAGCTATATACGATACGGATGTCGTAAATACTTTAAATCGAGAGATCGGTCTATATAGCAGCAATATCCAAATCTGGACCGATCTGAGCCAAATTTGAGAAGGATATAGAAGGGCCTAACACAACTCACTGTCCTAAATTTTGGCAAAATCGGATAATAAATGTGGGTTTTATGGGCCTAAGACCCTAAATCGGGTAATCGGTCTATATGAGGACTATATCACGATATAATCCGATATAGGCCATCTTCGAATTTAACCTGCTTATGAACAAAAAAAAAAAATCTGTGCAAAGCTCCAGTTCATAATTTCTATTTTTAACGACTATAGCGTGAATTCAACAGACACACGGACGGACATGGCTTGACCGTCTTAGATTTTAACGCTGATCAAGAATATATATACTCTATAGGGTCGGAAATGGATATTTCCATGTGTTGCAAACGGAATGGCAAAATGAAAATACCCTAATCCTTCGGTGGTTGGTATAAAAGATTGTTATGACCTTAAGGTCTTAAATCGGGTGATGGTTTTATATGACAGTTATATCAATGCATTGTCGGATCTGAACCTTGTTCGCTGCAATTGTCAAGAAATTTCATGCAGCCTACTGTACCAAGTTTCAGCGAAATCGGTTATTAAATGCGCCATTTATTGGCTTTATGCTTATATTAATGTTATTGTTCATGGGGGACGGGGATCGTACATCAGGGACAACAGGAAATGAATGCGACTGTTATAGGATAAGATCGTAAATAAGCAGACCGGTCGTATTTTGCAGCTTTATTTAAATATGATGGGATATAGATCACTTTTGGTTTTATTTATAAGGGACATGTTGGAACCCACTATTCCATATTTCAGCGAAATTGAAATTTGGTCCAACAGACCACAACACAGTTAGACCACTACACTGTATTTTAAATTATTATCGTTGTTATACCTACCTCCATGGGATGGGGGTATACTAATCTAGTCATTCCGTTTGTAACACCTCGAAATATTCGTTTAAGACCAAATAAAGTACAATATATATATTCTTCATCGTCTCAACGCTCTGAGTTGATCTAGCCAAGTCCATCCGTTCGTCCGACCGTCTGTCGAAATCACGATAGCGTTCTTACGCGTAAAGCTAGCAGCTTGAAATTTTGCACAGATACTTTATGTTGATGCAGGTCATGGGGGATTGCAAATGGGTCAATACGGTTCAGATTTAGATAAAGTTGCCATATAAACTGATCTCCCGATTTGACTTATTGAGACCTTACAAGCTGCAATTTTTTGCGATTTGGCTGGCATTTTGCATGTGGTGTTTTGTTATGATTTTCAACAACTGTACCAAGTACGGTCCAAATCGGTCTGTAACCTGATATAGCCCCCATATAAACCGATCTCCCGATTTGACTTCTTGAGTCCTTATAAGCCGCAATTTCTCTCCGATTTGGTAGACATTAAGCATGGAGTGTTTTGTTACGACGTCCAACAAGTGGACCAAATACGGTCCAAATCAGTTAATAACCTGATATAGCGCCCATGTTAAGTAGTCTCTAAATCATCGTTGTTCGGGTCTTTGAAGCTTTATTATACCCACCACCGAAGGATGGGGGTATATTTATTTTGTCATTCCGTTTGCAACACATCGAAATATCCATTTCCGACCCTATAAAGTATATATATTCTTGATCAGCGTAAAAATCTAAGACGATCTAGATATGTCCGTCCGTCTGTCCGTCTGTCTGTTGAAATCACGCTACAGTCTTTAAAAATAGAGATATTGAGGTGAAATTTTTCACAGATTCTTTTTTGTCCATAAGCAGGTTAAGTTAAGAAGATGGGCTATATCGGACTATATCTTCATATAGCCCCCATATAGACCGATCCGCCGATTTTGGGTCTTAGGCCCATAAAAGCCACATTTATTATCCGATTTTGTTGAAATTTGGGACAGTGAATTGTCTTAGGCCCTTCGACTTCCTTCGTTAAATTGGCCCAGATCGGTTTAGATTTTGATATAGCTGCCATATAGACCGATCCTTCGGTTAAGGGTCTTAGGGCCACAAAAGCCACATTTATTATCCGATTTTGATGAAATTCGGGACAGTGAATTGTGTAAGACCCATCGACATCCTTCGTCAATTTGGCTCAGATCGGTTCAGATTTGGATATAGCTGCCATATTGATCGATCCTCCGATTTATGGTGTAAGGCCCATTAAAGCCACATTCATTATCCGATTTTGCTGAAATTTGGGACAGTGAGTTGTGTTAGGCCCTTTGACATATTTCTTTAATTTGGTCCAGATCGGTTCAGATTTAGATATAGCTGCCATGTAGACCGATTTCTTGATTTATGGTTTTGGGCCCATAAAATGCTCAATTATTGTCTGATGTCGCCGAAATTTGGAACAGTGAGTTAAGTTAGGCCCCTTGACATACTTCTGCAATATCGCACAGATCGGTCCAGATTTGGATATAGCTGCCATATAGATCGATATCTAGGTTTTAGGTTTTGGGGCGATAAAAGACGCATTTATTGTCCGATGTCGCTGAAATTTGACACAGTGAGTTTGGTTAGGCTCTTCGACGTCCTTCTTCAATTTTGCCCGACCGATCTCTCGATTTAAGGTTTAGGGCCCATAAAAGAGGCATTTATTGTCCAATTTCGCCGAAATTTGGTATGAGGTATATGAGTATGAGGTATGAAATTTTCACCGAATTTTGATGAAAGGTGGTTTACATATATACCCGAGGTGGTTTTTGCTGGTTTAATTTATTTTTATAAATTTTTAGTAGAATCCATGGTGGCGGGTTCCCAAGATTCGGCCCGGCCGAACTTAGCACGCTTTTACTTGTTTGCTTTATCTTTAAATCTACATTAACTTAAAAACGTTTTGTTTTCACTCCATGCCAAAACTCAACACATCGGTTGTTTTTTAAAAGTCAACAAAGCAAAGTAAAACGCACATACACACATGACTGAGAATGGCAGAAAAACACTTCCGCCGGATATTCAATATAATATAAGCTTAAATCGGAAGTGCTGCATGTATTTATGAAGACTACAAACACTGGCCTAAGTATATGCTGAGGCTAAAAACCTACCGCTGTTGTTCTTTAAGCTTCATAGCATGTTTAAAGCTTTCTCACTCTCTCCCTCTGTGCCGAGAAAAATAGAGGACAAATGAGCCAACTTGGAGTAAAGTAAAAATCGAAATAAGAAACCTTGCTAAGAGAAAGATAAACACAGACCATCAATGCTGAGTAATATTTTATGTTCATAGATTTTTTTTGCGTATTTCGTTATAGTATAAAATTAATATCCGGTATATTTAAGTAGAAATAGCAACGAGAGCAGCGAAAAAAAGAAAAGTAACAAATTGAAAATTGTAAGAACTGTAAAACATTGCTGTTGTCGACGGCAGTATTCCTTTTCAGATTTTTTTATGCAGCAACGGCAAATCTTCGCAAAGTAAAATGTTCAAAACATACAAAAAACTTTTAACAATAACTTCCGCTGTGTTTGTTCAAAAGAAATGAACATAGTATGCGTTCCTTTCTTGTATAAAATAAATATTGGGAAATGTTTCTCCAACTAAGTTTTTTTTTTTTTTTTTTTTTGGGAAAGTCAAAACCAGAAAAATGAGTATTGCCAAAAAGATTTTTGTGAGCAATATAGGAAAGAAAATTAAATGGAGATAATTATGACATACTTAAGTTAAAATTAAAAAAAAAAAACTCACAAAATCTCAATTAATTATCGCTTGTTTCTCTTTCCAGACAAGCTTTAATAATCACAGGTTTTTGTAAAAGAAAAGGAAAGCCAGTGATCACAACACGCACCAACATCTATAGGATGCGCTTCGTCATTTGGTTTTAGAATGACTCATGAGCCATATTAGGTGTGGAGGCTTCAATAGCCATACATGGGTAGGTCGTACTTATATCGAATGTAAAGCGAAAAAGTGTCTACGATGTAAGCACGACATTAACACAAGTTTGACATTTCTCACATTAGCTGTCCTTTTCCACCGCATGTATTTGCTTAATTATCAATATTTTTTATACCCTTCATCATAGGATGTCATTCTGTTTGTAACTACTCGAAAAATTCGTCTGCGACCCCATAAAGTATATATATTCTTGATCGTCGCTACATTTTATGTCGATCTAGCCATGTCCGTCCGTCTGTCTGTCGAAAGCACGCTAACTTCCGAAGGAGTAAGGCTAGCAGCTTGAAATTTTGCACAAATACTTCTTATTAGTGTAGGTCAGTTGGGATTGTAAATAGGCCATATCGGTCCATGTTTAGATATAGCTGCCATATAAACCGATTTGGGTCTTGACTTCTTGAGCCTCTAGAGTGCGCAATTCTTATCCGATTGGAATGAAATTTTGCACGAAGTACTTTGTTATGATATCCAACAACTGTGCCAAGAATGGTTCAAATCGGTTCATAACCTGATATAGCTGCCATATAAACCGATCTGGGATCTTGACTTCTTGAGCCCCTAGAGGTCGCAATTATTATCCGATTTACTTGAAATTTTGTACGACAGATCCTCTCATGACCCTCAACATACGTGTTTATTATGGTTTGAATCGGTCTATAGCCCGATACAGCTCCCATATAAATCGATCTCTCTATTTTATTTCTTGAGCCCCCAAAGGGCGCAATTGTTATTCGGATTGGCTGACATTTTATACAGGTCTATCTATAATTTAATTGTGGTCATAACCGGACCATATCTTGATATCGCTCTAATAGCAGAGCAAATCTTTTCTTATATCTATTTTTGCCTAAGAAGAGATGCCGGGAAAAGAACTCGACTAATGCGATCCATGGTGGTATATGGAGGGTGTGTAAGATTCGGCCCGGCCGAACTTAGCACGATTTTACTTGTTTTCTTTTTCTCTCTTCATGTTTACAATAATGTATGCGCGTCATATTCTTTTAGAGTCGCCGTTTTTAATCACATATAAACCGCAACCCTTATTTATGTATTCAAGCAGGGTGCACAGTGTCTCGGCTGTGGCCACAAATGGCAAAGGTCAACATATATGGAATGCAAATTTGTGGATGCAATTTGCTAGGGAATATTCCAATTACCGTAAATGTAATATTTGGTTTCAATTTTTCAAGTAAGTTTGTATATATAGAAGTTCAAATTCAATAGTTTTTTATAATGCCTTTTTTCCTTGGTTAACGACAGAAATTAACAAGTAAAAGCGTGCTAAGTTCGGCCGGGCCGAATCTTATATACCCTCCACCATGGATCGCATTTGTCGAGTCCTGTTTCCAGCATCTCTTCTTAGGCGAAAAAGCATATAAGAAAAGAGTTGCTCTGCTATTAAAACGATATCAAGATATGGTCCGGTTCGGACCACAATTAAATTATATATTGGAGACCTGTGTAAAATTTCAGCCAACCAAAAAAATTTAAATTAAATTTATTCTAAACAAAAATTGTATTAACATATTTTATGATGACAAAATTTCTTATTAGTAATATTCTACAAGGATAACATTTTGCTAAAGCCAGGGTCGCCTCAAAATAACTTTTGTTCTTAAGGACAAAAATGTAATGAAATTCTTGGTAAAAACAAAATTTTGCATAAAAAAAAATAATTTCAATTAAAATAATTTCAATTCTAAAGAACAAAATTCAGCACGGGCCGGACCCTCCTATCTTAAAATATATTAAAAAAAATTATAAAAAAAAGTTTTATGAGATTATTTTTTAAAATCAAAATTTAAATTTTGCATAAACCTTTTTAAAATCGTTTTATAATGCTTATCTGTCCCGAACAACATTTTCCCAAAATTTTTTCTAGAGAAAATTTTTTTCTATAATTAATATTTTTAGAGACAAAACTCTAACCCATTACGCCTGACCCTCTATTCCGTTGTCCGATTGTGATGAAATTTTATCTCTATATATAACAAGTAAAAAGGCGTTAAGTTCGGCCGGGCCGAACTTTGGATACCCACCACCTCGGGTATATATGTAAACCACCTTTCATCAAAATTCGGTGAAAATTTCATACCTTATACTCATATACCTCATACCGATCTGAACTATATACGACACGGATGTCGAAAAGCCGAACATAAGAGGCTGTGTCAAATTTCAGTGAAATCGGATTATAAATGCGCCTTTTATGGGACCAAGACTTTAAATCGAGATATTGGTCTACATGGCAGCTATATCCAAATCTGAAACGATTTGGGCCAAGTTGCATAAACATGTCGAAGAGCCTAACACAAAGCACTGTCCCAAATTTCGGCGAAATCGGACAATAAATGCCTCTGTTATAGGCCCAAAACCTTAAATCAAGAGATCGGTCTATATGGCAGCTATATGTAAATCTGGACTGATCTGGGCAAAATTTAAGAAGGACGTCGAAGAGCCTAACCAAACTCACTGTGCCAAATTTCAGCGACATCGGACAATAAATGCGTCTTTTATGGCCCCAAAACCTAAAACCTAGATATCGGTCTATATCTTAGCTATATCCAAATCTGGACCGATCTGAGCCAAATTAACGAAGGATGTCGACGGACCTTACACAATTCACTGTCCCGAATTTCATCAAAATCGGATAATAAATGTGGCTTTTGTGGGCCTAAGACCCTTAACCGGAGGATCGGTCTATATGGCAGCTATATCCAAATCTGAACCGATCTGGGCCAATTTAACGAAGGATGTCGACGGGCCTTACACAATTCACTGTCCCGAATTTCATCAAAATCGGATAATAAATGTGGCTTTTGTGGGCCTAAGACCCTTAACCGGAGGATCGGTCTATATGGCAGCTATATCCAAATCTGAACCGATCTGGGCCAATTTAACGAAGGAAGTCGAAGGGCCTAAGGCAACTCACTGTCACAAATTTCAGCGAAATCGGATAATAAATGTGGCTTTTATGGGCCTTAGACCCTAAATCGGAGGATCGGTCTATATGGCAGCTATATCCAAATCTGGACCGATCTGGACCAAATTGACGAAGGATGTCGAAGGGCCTAACACAACTCACTGCCCCAAATTTCAAGAAAATCGGATAATAAATGTGGCTTTTATGGGCGTAAGACCCTAAATCGGCGGATCGGTCTATATGGGGGCTATATCAAGATATAGTTCGATATAGCCCATCTTCGAACTTAACCTGCTTATGGACAAAAAAAGAATCTGTGCAAAATTTCAGCTCAATATCTCTATTTTTAAAGACTGTAGCGTGATTTCAACAGACAGACGGACAGACGGACGGACATGGCTAGATCGTCTTAGATTTTTACGCTGATCAAGAATATATATACTTTATAGGGTCGGAAATGGATATTTCGATGTGTTGCAAACGGAATGACAAAATGAATATACCCCCATCCTTCGGTGGTGGGTATAAAAATACGCGTCACTGACTGACTGATTGACAGAACAACGCCCATCCCAAACGGCTAAAGCTAGACTCATGAAATTTAGAACGAATGTGGGTCTTTCGTCGTAGGCGCGAGAACGGATGAGGCTAGAATTATGATTTTGGGCTCAAATTAAAGAGGGTCTCGAAAAAATATTCCTATCCGTCTATCTGTCGAAGGACATGGCTAGATCGATTCAGCACGTCGAGACGAACAAGAATTCATATGCTTTATGGGGTCTTACATGAATATTTGCAGGTGTTACAAACGGGATGAATAGGTTAGTATGCCCCTATGCTTTGGTGGTGGGTATAAAAAAATCCAGACAAAATATCTATTAAAATTTTCTAAAGATTAAATTCTGATCAAATGTTTCCTAATACAAATATTTCATATAAATATTCATGATCGTCGTAAAATCCTAAGACGATTTAACGTTGTGCGTGTGTCTGTTCGTCCGTCTGTTGTAATCACTCTACAGCTTTCAAAAATTGAGATCTTGAGCTGACATTTGGGACAGATACGTCTTTTTGATGCACGCTGGTTTAGTTCTTGAAACGGCCAAATCCGACCATATTTGGATATAGCTGCGATCTGCCGATAAATTGTCTTATTTTTTATTCGATTTCGCTGAAATTTGAAAGTGAGTAGTTTAGGCTTCCCGACATCTGACGCAAATATAGCTTAAATCGGGCTATATTTATATATAGCTGTCATATATACCTATCTGCCGATAAAAGGTCTGAAGCCCATACGCCCATAAGTTTTATTTATTGCCCAATTTCCCTGAAATTTGAAACGGTGGGTTATCTTAAGCCTCCCGACATCTGATTTAAATATGGTTCAGATCGGATTATATTTAAATATAGACCGATCTCCCAATAAAGGGTCTGAAGCATATAAAAGCTTTAATTTTTAACCGATTTCGATGAAATTTAAAACAGTGAGTAGAACCCCAATATAGAACCCAAATATGGTTCAAATCGGACTACTTAGGTATAGTTGCCATATAGACTGATCTGCCGATAAAACGTCTGAAGCCCATAAAGCTCTATTTATTACCCGATTTCGCTGAAATTTGAAACAGTGGGTATTTTTTTGGTCTCCCGACATCCGTCCCAAATATGGTTTGGATCGGACTTTATTTAGATATAGCTGTCATGCAGACCGATCTCCCGATATAGGATCTAAAGCCCGTAAAAGATTTATTTTTAACCGATTCCGCTGAAATTTGAGACAGTGAGTAGTTTTCCGCTTCCCAACATCCGTCCCAAATATGGTTAAGATTGGGCTGTATTTTGTTATAGCTGTCATATAGACCGATATGCCGGTTAAGGGTTTGAAGCTCATAATAGCTTTATTTATTACCCGATTTTGATGAAATTTGACATAAAAAATTCAACAGACAATTATTTTTTTTTTTTACACCACTCAATGTCCGTGCCGATTTTGGGTGCATAAGTTATCCAACTTTAACCGAATTGTTATGAAATTGGGTTTACATATATATCCGAGGTGGTGGGTATCCAAAGTTCGGCCCGGATGAACTTAATGCCTTTTTACTTATTTTGAAATATCTAAAAATTCAGTTTATGTGGGTAGTGTATTATTGAAATAAATAGCATTTAAAACCGATTGTCGAGATCGGGACAATATTCTGTTGAGATCATATAGCCAATGTGAGTCAAATTCAAACAAGCGCAAAATGTAAAGAACAAAAGTAACAAGTAAAAGCGTGCTAAGTTCGGCCGGGCCGAATCTTATATACCCTCCACCATGGAGCGCATTTGTCAACTTCTTTTCCCGGCATCTCTTCTTAGGCAAAAAAAGGATATAAGAAAAGATTAGATCTGCTATTACAGCGATATCAAGATATGGTCCGGTTTGGACCACAATTAAATTAAATGTTGGAGACCTGTGTAAAATGTCAGCCAATTCGAATAAGAATTGCGCCCTTTGTGGCCTCAAGAAGTAAAATAGAGAGATCGATTTAAATGGGAGCTGTATACCGATTCAGACCATAATAAACACGTATGTTAATGGTCATGAGAGAATCCGTCGTACAAAATTTCAGGCAAATCGGATAAGTATTGCGACCTCAAGAGGCTCAAAATGTCAAGATCCCAGATCGGTTTATATGGCAGCTATATCAGGTTATGAACCGATTTGAGCCATATTTGACACAGTTGTTGAAAGTAAAAATAAAATACGTCATGCAAAACTTCATTCTGATCGGATAAGAATTGCGCCCTCTAGAATCTCAAGAAGTCAAATCCCCAGATCTGTTTATATGACAGCCATATCAGGTTATATACCGATTTGAACCATTATTATCACAGTTGTTGCATATCATAACAAAACACGTCGTGCAAAATTTCATCCCAATCGGATAAGAATTGCGTACTCTAGAGGCTCAAGACGTCAAGATCCAGATCGGTTTATATGGCAGCTATATTAAAACATGAACCGATTTAAACCATACTTGACACAGTTGTTAAATATCATAACAAAACACGTCGTGCAAAATTTCATTTCAATCGGATAGGAATTGCGCACTCTAGAGGCTCAAGAAGTCAAGACCCAAGATCGGTTTATATGGCAGCTATATCAGTTTATGAACCGATTTGAACCATTCTTGGCACAGTTGTTGGATATCATAACAAAACACGTCGTGCAAAATTTCATTTCAATCGGATAGGAATTGCGCACTCTAGAGGCTCAAGAAGTCAAGACCCAATATCGGTTTATATGACAGCTATATCAGGTTATGAACCGATTTGAACCATACTTAGCATAGTTGTTGGATGTCATAACAAAACACGTCGTGCAAAATTTCATCCCAATCGGATAAGAATTGCGTACTCTAGAGGCTCAAGAAGTCGAGATCCAAGATCGGTTTATATGGCAGCTATATCAAAACATGGACCGATATGGCCCATTTACAATACCAACCGATCTACACTGATAAGAAGTATTTGTGCAAAATTTCAAGCGGCTAGCTTTACTCCTTTGGAAGTTAGAGTGCTTTCGACAGACAGACGGACGGACGGACATGGCTAGATCGACATAAAATTTCACGACGATCAAGAATAAAGGGTGATTTTTTTGAGGTTAGGATTTTCATGCATTAGTATTTGACAGATCACGTGGGATTTCAGACATGGTGTCAAAGAGAAAGATGCTCAGTATGCTTTGACATTTCATCATGAATAGACTTACTAACGAGCAACGCTTGCAAATCATTGAATTTTATTACCAAAATCAGTGTTCGGTTCGAAATGTGTTCATTCACCGTAACGTTGCGTCCAACAGCATCTTTGAAAAAATACGGTCCAATGATTCCACCAGCGTACAAACCACACCAAACAGTGCATTTTTCGGGATGCATGGGCAGTTCTTGAACGGCTTCTGGTTGCTCTTCACTCCAAATGCGGCAATTTTGCTTATTTACGTAGCCATTCAACCAGAAATGAGCCTCATCGCTGAACAAAATTTGTCGATAAAAAAGCGGATTTTCTGCCAACTTTTCTAGGGCCCATTCACTGAAAATGATTTGCAAGCGTTGCTCGTTAGTAAGTCTATTCATGATGAAATGTCAAAGCATACTGAGCATCTTTCTCTTTGACACCATGTCTGAAATCCCACGTGATCTGTCAAATACTAATGCATGAAAATCCTAACCTCAAAAAAATCACCCTTTATATATACTTTATGGGGTCTCAGACGAATATTTCGAGTAGTTACAATCAGAATGACGAAATTAGTATATCTCTGTCTGTCTCTGTCTATCATCTGATGGTGGAGGGTATAAAAATCGTCATAAAAATGCTAGCCAGTTCGCCGAAAGGTTTGGCAATATATTGTATACCCCAAACTCATTATAAAACTAAGATATAAGCAAAGATATATCTAATCGGCAAAAAATACAAAGTTCAGCTCTTGTTTTATTACCAAATTTCACCGCCGATTAATCCCTTTTTGGACCCCTAGGAACTACAAATTTCCAAAAAAAAAATTGCAATATTTTTTTTTATCCATTACACAGTTCCAAAAGGATTTTGAAAATTTTTGTGTTTCGAACCAAAGTGAAATGAAGTGAGATCCTGCATTCGTCAGTGATGGTAGCTATATCTAAATATAGTTCGATCTGGAACATACTCGGGTTGGATGAAAGAATTTAAACAACTCACTGTTTTAAATTTCAGCGAAATCGGGTAATAAATGCGGCTTTTATGGACTTAAAACTCAAAGTTGGTCTATACAGCACATATATCTTATTATAGTCCGGTGTGGGCCATATTCAGGTCGGATGGCGGGAAACAGCCCATTGTTTAAAATTTCAGTCAAATCGGGTTATAAATGCAGCTTTTACGGGCTTAAGATCTTTAATCGAAAGGTCGGTCTATATGTTACCTATTCCAAAACGTGGGCCTACATGGTCCATTTTTGGTCCTAAGTCTTCTATAATAATAAATAACATCTGTGCCATGTTTCATCCACCTCGGTTAACTTCTTAAATTTTTGGCCAACTTTACTATGAACCCATGACACTGTGGGGCGTGGTAGCGTATGCTTAAATTTAATTATGCAGTCATATCAGAACATTGTGAGAGAAGACCCAAGACAACAACAAGACAAACTGCCATTTAACATAGCATAAGCAACTGCAAAAGGAATAAGCTGTAAAAAAACAAAGAGCAAAATTGGACAGAAACTTAAGAGTCATACATTTTGCTAAACAATCATGGACACAATTGTAGCACAACTTGCACCTTGCTCAAATAAAAAAAAAAACGTCCACGACAAACTTATGTTTTAAATTTTTTATGAGAAAAAAGACTATGTATTGGGTTGCCCAAAAAGTAATTGCGGATTTTTTAAAAGAAAGTAAATGCATTTTTAATAAAACTTAGAATGAACTTCAATCAAATATACTTTTTTACACTATTTTTCTAAAGCAAGCTAAAAGTAACAGCTGATAACTGACAAAAGAAAGAATGCAATTACAGAGTCACAAGCTTTGAAAAAATTTGTCAACGCCGACTATATGAAAAATCCGCAATTACTTTTTGGACAACCCAATATTTTAATGTATTTGCATGCTCTACATTGGAAAATATACAACTCCATTTTTGATGCTAAACAATTTTTCGAATTGAGTATACAGTATTGAAGATTATGAAAAAACAATTCGGATTAGTGTAATTCCTATGTTTTATCCTAATTACCTAATTCATATTCGAAATATGCAAAAACAATCTATGTGAGTTTGAAGTAGCGGTAACATATTTAGTTTTGCGAACTTCCAAACTCCGAGGACACCATAGAATTCGTGAAGAAAATCTCTTTCCGTTATTCTGCTAGACGAAGCAATACTCTTTTCCATTCCCTTAAAAACATTACAGTATTACTTCAAAATTGTGTGGGTGCAGGAACTGACCCATCGTCGGTGACATTTAGTCCTAAGGTCAGAGCTTAATTTTGTACTGCTTTTGCAGACCGATCTCAATCTCTGTAATCCCTCACAATGTGTTTCGACGAATCTTAATGTTGATGAAATTTTCCTTTTGCTCTCATTTTAATTGGCTCTCATACTAGTTTATGATTGTTAGCGTCTGTTAATTGGTTTTAAATGAATTTTAAAATGTTACGCAAACAAATTAAAAACTAACAAGTAAAAAGGCGTTAAGTTCGGCCGGGCCGAACTTTGGATACCCACCACCTTGGGTATATATGTAAACCTCCTTTTATCAAATTTCGGTGAAAATTTCATACCTTATGTCCCATATCAGTTATATCAAATTATGTTCCGATTTGGACCAAATACTAATAAGTACACTAGCAATATCTAAAAATAAACCGATCTGAACCATATACGACACGGATGTCGAAAAGCCTAACATAAGTCACTGTGTCAAATTACAGTGAAATCGGATTATAAATGCGCCTTTTATGGGGCCAAGACTTTAAATCGAGATATCGGTCTACATGGTAGCTATATCCAAATCTGGACCGATTTGGGTCAAGTTGCATAAAAGTGTCGAAGAGCGTAACACAAAGCACTGTCCCAAATTTCGGACAATAAATGACTCTTTTATGGGCCCAAAACCTTAGATCGAGAGATCGGTCTATATGACAGCTATATTGAAATCTGGACCGATCTGGGCCAAATTGAAGAAGGACGTCGAAGAGCCTAACCAAACTCACTGTCTCAAATTTCAGCGACATCAGACAATAAATGCGTCTTTTATGGCCCCAAAACCTAAAATCTAGATATCGGTCTATATGGCAGCTATATCCAACTCTGCACCGATCTGTGCGATATTGCAGAAGTATGTCAAGGGGCTTAACTTAACTCACTGTCCTAAATTTCGGCGACATCGGACAATAAATGAGCATTTTATGGGCCCAAAACCATAAGTCAAGAAATCGGTCTATATGGCAGCTATGTTCAAATCTGAACCGATCTGGATCAAATTGAAGAAAGATGTCGAAGGGCCTAACACAACTCACTGTCCCAAATTTCAACAAAACCGGACAATAAATGTGGCTTTTATGGACCTAACACCATAAATCGGAGGATCGGTCTATATGGCAGCTATATCCAAATCTGAACCGATCTAAGCCAAATTCACGGAGGATGTCGATGGGCCTTACACAATTCATTGTCCCGAATTTCATCAAAATCGGATAATAAATGTGGCTTTTGTGGGCCTAAGACCCTAAACCGGAGGATCGGTCTATATGGCAGCTATATCCAAATCTGAACCGATCTGGGCCAAATTAACATAGGAAGTCGAGAGGCCTAACACAACTCACTGCCCAAAACTTCAGCAAAATCGAATAATAAATGTGGCTTTTATGGGCCTTAGACCCTAAATCGGAGGATCGGTCTATATGGCAGCTATATCCAAATCTGAACCGATCTGGGCCAAATTAACAGAGGAAGTCGAAAGGCCTAACACAATTCACTGTCCAAAATTTCAGCAAAATCGGATAATAAATGTGGCTTTTATGGGCCTAAGACCCTAAATCGGCGGATCGGTCTATATGGGGGCTATATCAAGATATAGTCCGATATAGCTCATCTTCGAACTTAACCTGCTTATGGACAAAAAAAGAATCTGTGCAAAATTTCAGCTCAATATCTCTATTTTTAAAGGCTGTAGCGTGATTTCAACAGACAGACGGACAGACGGACGGACATGTCTAGATCGTCTTAGATTTTCACGCTGATCAAGAATATATATACTTTATAGGGTCGGAAATGGATATTTCGATGTGTTGCAAACGGAATGACAAAATGAATATACCCCCATCCTTCGGTGGTGGGTATAAAAATGCTAAATACTTCAAAGAAACACAAAATTGGACCAATTTTACGAAGCGCCATCTACATTCTGCTTAAATGATGTCGCTAAATTCTACTGGGAACTTTACTAAAATCGATCGGAAATCCACTTTGGATGGAAAAGATATCCGGTAAAAATTGCATCCAACTATTACCGTATATGCTTATAATTTACATAATATCCTTATATAAGTCCTAAAGTGTTCCTAATTTATTGGAGATAAAATAAGAAAAGTTGGTAGAATTAACAAGTAAAAGCGTGCTAAGTTCGGCCGGGCCGAATCTTATATACCCTCCACCATGGATCGCATTTGTCGAGTTCTTTTCCCGGCATCTCTTCTTAGGCAAAAAAGGATATAAGAAAAGAGTTGCTCTGCTATTAAAACGGTATCAAGATATGGTCCGGTTCGGACCACAATTAAATTATATGTTGGAGACCTGTGTAAAATTTCAGCCAATTCGTATAAGAATTGCGCCCATTGGGGCTCACGAAGTAAAATAGAGAGAACGATTTATATGGGATCTGTATCGGGCTAAAGACCGATTCAGACCATAATAAACACGTTTGTTGTAGGTCATGAGAGGATCCATCGTACAAAATTTCAGGCAAATCGGATAATAATTGTGAGGCTGAAGAAGTCAAGATCCCAGATCGGTTTATATGATAGCTATACCAGGTTATATACCGACTTAAACCATACTTGGTTTTTGGATATCATAACAAAACACGTCGTGCAAAATTCCATTCCAATCGGATAAGAATTGGGCACTCTAGAGGCTCAAGAAGTCAAGATCCCAGATCGGTTTATATGGCAGCTATATCAGGTTATGGACCGATTTTAACCATACTTGGCACAGTTGTTGGATATCATAACAAAACACGTCGTGCAAAATTTCATTCCAATCGGATAAGAATTGGGCACTCTAGAGGCTCAAGAAGTCAAGACCCAAGATCGGTTTATATGGCAGCTATATCAGGTTATAGACCGATTTGAACCAGTTGTTGGATATCATAGCAAAACACGTCGTGCAAAATTTCATTCCAATCGGATAAGAATTGCGCACTCTAGAGTCTCAAGAAGTCAAGACCCAAGATCGGTTTATATGGCAGATGTATCAAAACATGGACCGATATGGCCCATTTACAATACCAACCGACCTACACTAATAAGAAGTATTTGTGCAAAATTTCAAGCGGCTAGCTTCACTCCTTCGGAAGTTAGCGTGCTTTCGACAGACAGACGGACAGTCGGACGGACATGGCTAGATCGACATAAAATGTCACGACAATCAAGAATATATATACTTTATGGCCCAAAACCCGCCCAAACCCCAAAACCCCGTAAAATAGGGTTTTTATGGACGATCATGACAATATAGGACTCAAATGAAAGGTATTCGGGGGTAGATTGTGGATGCGGGAGGGAGGAACCGGCTTTATAATTTGTTGATATTGGAATGGGGCGGACGCTCCCCCGTTATCCAAAAACGCCACCCAAAATCAAAAGTGGACCGATATGACAATATAGGTATCACATTTATTCGCATTATACTCTTCGTATTGGTATTAAAAAATTGGGTCAAAGTACCCAGGAAGTCGCCCTAAGCCCAAAACTTCTCCAAACAGACCAATTGAACGTTCATATCAATATGGGGCAATCGGCACTAGATTACAAATCTGCTCTACAAAATCAGATTGAAGTATAGGGGGTCAGACCAATCCCCCGAAAACGCCCCAAATGGGCATATTAACCAATTATGAGTATATGGGACTCGGTTTGATTGTTTGTTCCGGCTAAACGATTTTGTTCAAATTTTCGCAGATTGTGTTGGTTTTTGTGGAACGAATCATAGGTTATATAATTTTTTGATATCAGATGGGGCCGTACCCTCCCCCATGCCTCAAAACCACCACCCAAAATTAAAAGTTGGCCGATAGGCACAATATGGGTATCAAATGAAAGGTATTGGAGAAAACGAATATAGTATTAAAGTTTTCGGTCCAAGTACCCAGCGGGCCGCCCCAAGCCCAAAACTCATCTAAACAGATATATTCGATGTTCATGTCAATATGGGACTTAAAAAAAAAAGTATTCGGCAGTAGATTACGAATATGACATAGAAAATTAGGTCCAAGTTATGGGAGGTCGCACCATCCCCATATACCCCCAAATGGACACATTAGCCAACTGTGGCAATATGGAACTCAAATCAACGATATTTAGGAAAAAAGAACGAATTTGATAGCTATTTTCAGGGCAAAGCGCCGGTGGGCGCCCCATCCCAAAACACCCACCAAACGGTTCACCTTTACCGACCTTGACTATATGGGGCTTCAACTAAAGGGATTTGGGATTGAAGCACAAATTTAATATCGATATTTGAGGTGAAATGTCCGAGGTGCCATTACTCCCCTAAGAAGCACTTCGCATTACCCTAATTTTCAAAAAACAAGATATCGGAGATTTTATGCGATTCGTTCGAATCGCATTTACACGCTTACAGTGACCTAAAATAGAACATGGGGTCGGGTGCCTCGAAGGCAAGCTAACACCCGGCACATAGATAGTCCAATCACGACAATATACGGCTCAAACGAAGGTGCTTGAGAGAAAAAACGAATTTGATATCCAATTGAAGAGTCATGTGTTTGGGGGTCGCCCCACCCTAAAATATCTATTTACTGGCCATTGCAATATGTGATTTCTGTAAAAGCTTTTTGCAGCGTCATACGCGGATATGGGCTACAGTGACACGAACTCGATATCCATATTCAAGGCGAAGAGTCCCCACCCCAAAAAGACACTTGAAGGTTAAAGAAGGCGCAACGGAGCGAGCCCGGTTCGGCTAGTATGCTATATTTTTGCTGTTGAAGTTTTTAGTATAAGGCGCAGTAACAAGCCTTATACTAAAAACTTCAACACAAATTTAATGTCATCAAATTTAATATGGCAAACAGATAAGCAAAAGGTTCACCGTAAAACGAAAAACAAATAAAAACAAATTTTTAACCCCATACGTACGTGCAACTAGCCCATGAGCATGCTGATCGGAAATCCAAGTCGATCTCCACCGCTTTATACACTTTCAACGGAGGAAAAAGATTTCGCGAAATGTGCATAAAATAAAAACCAAACACAATGAAAATAACAAGCAGCATCATCAAAGTATGGCTGATAAAGCAGATTTTAATGTATATGTGTTATAATGTGACACAAGAAGAAGAAGCCCAGATGTGAAAGCTCATGAAGTATCGGTGGAAAAATTGTGAAAAGCATGTGTGCATATTAAGCATTAAGCCTAGCACATCGTAGCATCGATATGCAGATACAATACTGAAACCGTAAAAATGATATGACTGCTGTGTGTTTGTATAAATGGGCATACATACTTATATATGTACATAGTGACAACAGAAGCAAATGTGGTGGTAAACACGAAGTCCTGTGCGACATACACATATCATTAACATTTATCCATATAGGCTAGTCAGCTTGCTTTTGATTGCACCGTAGTTTGTGAGTGCGGGTGTAAGTCTATGCGAAAGTCAGTCACATTTGCAGTGGAATAATATTCCCAAAAAAAAAAAAACAAAAAACAGCAACGGCTACTCTGCCCGTAATATGGCTCACTCACACACATGCACTCACTCTCATTCAGTTGCAATACTATTCAAATTACAAAAGAATATTTAATTACGAAAAATGTTGCATAATTACAGGCGGTTGGAAAAATTTCACAAAAAAACCGAACTGAACTCATACTCGCTTGCTTGTTTTGGCTTTCTCTGGAAACCACTTGCATGCAGAAGAGCGAAGGAATACGTTTTATATATGAGTGCTTGCATATATCTGTGGGCTTATGTGTTGTATGTGTGTTTATTCATACGAGCCAGAAAGAAGTTTCGCATATTAAAATTTTAAGCAAAAACACTGAAAAATTATGAAATAATAAAAATTATAAAAAAAAATATTTCTTCCTTCCCGCTTATCCTTTTGCCCATAATACTGCAGGATGAAAACATTTTGGCCAATGATATAAAACGCCCTGTGGCCTGACTATTCAACGGTTCTCTGAGGGCTGACGGGCTCTATGACTGACTGACTGAATAAATGGCTGTTTATTATGGATGTATGTATGCAATGCTCCGCGGCCACAGGTTTATAAATCAACCATGAACCAAGGGAGTTTGGGTGGCTTGATCTTGAAATGATTTACCAAAATGTAAATAATTAGCAATGTAAATATGGATACTTTATTAAATATTTAAGATTTTTAAAGAGTTGTGTTTGGAGACAAAGGGAATAAATGAAATCAGCAAATTTTGTTGAAAAAAAAACTTATTTTCAAAATTCTTCAAAATCACCCCCCGAGGTCTTTCTACACTTATGATGATGACCAACAGCTTTCTCTACCTCGATGAACTCACATTTCCTGCAGAAAACGTGACTTTAAACCTTTAGTGTATGAGCATGCTTTATAGGTTGTGACCTGCCTGTCGTCACAGGTATCCGATTAGAAACATTTTTGTACCCACCACCATAGGATGGGGGTATACTAATCCAGTCATTCCGTTTGTAACACCTCGAAATATTGATCTAGGACCCCATAAAGTATATTTATTCATAATAGTCTCAAAATTCTGATTCAAACTAGCCATGTCCGTCAGTCTGTCCAAATCACGATAGGTGTCGAACGCGTGGAGCTAGCAGCTTAATTTTTTTTTTTTTTTTTTTTTTTTGATATATATCCCATATAAACCGTTCTCCCGATTAGACTTCTTGAGTCCCTGGATGCCGCAATTTTCATCCGATTTGGCTGAAATTTTGTACATGGTGTCCTGTTATGACTTCCTACATCTGTTACAAGTCCGGTTCAAATCGGTCAAGAATATGATACAGTTCCCATATAAACCGATCTCCCGATTTGACTTCTTGACCCCTTCCAAGCCGCGATTTTTATCAGATTTGGCTGAAATTTTCGGCCCGGCCGGTAGGCTTTTACTTGTTCATTGCCGCATCGAAGAATAGAAGAAAGGATCGGGTCTAAACTATGGACACTCTCCCTTCGCCTTAAATCTCATAGACGCAGTGGATGCCTATTACCTAATCTATAAGTCCATGGGTCGAACGTCTAGAAACTGTCCCCTGTACCCTAGTAAGCGTGATTCTCTACGTCCCAACTGTGCGAAGGCAGCATATGGTCTGAACCTCTTACCTGAAATTTGATAAAGCGAATTGCATCAGGCCACCCGATATACATCTTCAATTTGGCTCCGATCGGTCCAGATTTAGATATATCTGCCATATAGACCGATCTCTCGATTTGAGGTCTTGGGCTCATTAAACGCGCATTTATTGCCCGATGTCACCGAAATTTGGAATAGTGTGTTGTGCTCGACATCCTCCTTCAACTTGGCCCACATGGGTTCAGATTTGGATGTAGCTGCCATATAGACTGATCTCTCGATTTAAGGTTTTGGGCCCATAAAAGGCGCATTTATAATCCGATTTCAGTAAAATTTGACACAGTGACTAATGTTAGGCTTTTCGATATCCGTATCGTATGTGGTTCATATCGGTCTATATTTGGATATACCTACCAAAAAGACCAATATTTTGTTCTACAAAATTGAACAATGACTTGTACTTATTAGACCAATCAATGTCCATGCTGAATTTGGTCCTTATCGGAGCATATTTCGATATAGCTGCTATGGAGGCATATATTATGCATTTTCCGCTGGATTATGATGAAAGGTGGTTTACTTATATACCCGAGGTGGAGGGTATCCAAAGTTCGACCCGGCCCAAATTAACACCTTTTTACTTGTTAATTATCAAATAGTTCTTTTTAAGATCAATTTCTTGATATTTTCGCTTCAGTTCATGAGACAAGGAAAAAAATGCTGATAATGCAATTTCTGTTTTAAGGACTATATATATTTTTGGACCACAAGGGTACTGCTATCGCCACAAGCATTGAGTGCATAGGATGGCGACGGGTTACAATATATTTGCTGCTGTTGTTCAGCCATTTCTTACCTGGACAACTGTGGCCTCCGCAACATGATCGAGAAGGTACAGTTGGACGCCGCGTTGCTAATCTCTGAAGTATGGAGAAGTGTCCTGAGAGCCATTTTCGATCTCAAGCATTTACATCTACAGCAACCCATAGGAAAGCGTTGAGTGCTTAGAAAGCATACTGTTCGTAGGGTATTTGCGGCGGTTGTTCAACCGTCTCTTACCTGAACAACTGTGCCCTCCACAGGATGATCGAGAAGGTAAAGGTTGATGCTGCGTGTCTAATCTCTGGAGCATAGAGAAGTGCTCGATCAAATGCCTTTACGTTGGGTGTTTGGCAAAAAGGATCGTCCTAAGGCTAAGGGAGTTAAGTACCTCGCGCTTTGGGTTTTCTTCTGTTCTGCTGTGGGATGGAGAAGCGGTATGTCTGGTCAGGCTTTTCGAGAAGTGAAGGTTTTACCTATACGAATGATTTCCTCTCTACTACTACGAATCTCGTTCAGGAAGAGTTGGATGTAAGAGGCCTATCGTGCTTTGCATAAACCCCAAATTACTAAGGTGTTACGTTCCATTTAAAGACGAAACCTGACGATTGCAGGGGACCTGTACTGGATGGGGTAGAGCTGCTGCTCACTCCAAAGGCCAAGAACAAAGGACGTGATCCTTGACCATAAACCATAAAAAAGGGACTGAGAGGACTTTGTTACTTTTGCAACTCGATGCAAAAGAGATGGAGGCTAAGTCGGGGTGGTATACTAGATGCTTACAGCAGATATTCGGCCGCCGTTCGGAAAGTACCCCTTCCTGTCCAAAACAATCGGTCTAAATTGGACGGTGGCATCGGTAAAGGAGCCTTCATTATCGGGAAAACATATTGGCTTTTGGACTGGTGCAGCTTCTTTTTGCTGGAAGTCTTCGTTTTTTTTTTTTTTTTGCAGGCACAGGAGACGATGTCAATGCATTAGTGGCGGCCCGCTCAGTCTCTCATGCAAATGCAAACACCTTTTGTGTTATTGTCCCGCTATTGCGAGGAGAAGACACAGGATAATGGGCGAACACCTCTTTTCGTGCATGGATTCGTTCCAGGAACTTGGTCTTCTTGCCACTCTGTAGTTCGGACTTGACCGTATTCTCACCTATGAGAATTTCTCCCCGGCCCGCTTTATATCACTTACCTATTTTCTTATACTATGTTTTGTTTTAATTTTTCAGTCGATTTGTATCATCTGAGTTTACTAAATTTCCCATAAACCTTCCATTAAGGAATACTTCTCTCTGTGCAGTCCGATTAAATTTTAAGCTCAATGATTGGGGGCCTCAGTTTATATGGCGATGCCGAACGGCGTGCCGCATAGCAACCCCACTTGGTAGAGAAGTTTTAACATGGCAGAATATCTCACAAATGTAGCCAGCATTAGTAAGGGGATAACTAACGCTGAACATTTTTCTAATGTTCTCAGGCTAAACTCAACTCAGGCGTTCGGCTCCATAGGCGGACATGCTAATATCTGCGCTAAAGTCGCTTCCTCTATTTGTGTTTATCCGCCTTGTTTCTCTCTTCTACCTTTTTAGGGATGAACACAATGTAGATTTAACCAAGGATACTAGTCGCGTGCCCTTCAAACTAACCAACTGTAAAGTAGGACTATACCACTTTTGGTAAACCACTTTGTTGCAGTGCTTAAACTTCCTAAAGGATGGAGTTGATTCAGTACACCTCCTGAAGTATGAAAGTTATTAATAAAATTTATTGTAGTAATGTAAAGGCCTTCAATTTTCAGTTTTCTATGTAACCGACTAGATCATAAAAGGCTGTTTCAGAATACTGGCTCTTGGAATAATCAAGCTGTTGTCTAGAGAGTCCATATTTAGTAATCTTCGCATTGAGATATGTAGGTTAGGTTAGGTAGAAAAGGGGGTGCAGGCATTAATCCGCCCCATGTCACTCATGTCTGGTATTGTGTCCCCACCTAAGTGCCGGTATCTGTTAAATACCGGCGAAAGCCGGGCACTGACAAAGGAAACGTTTCAACGTCTCATCATCTTCCCCGCATGCCACACCCATGTTCATAAGTGAGCTCGTTCCTAGTTGTCCCGTCATGATACCAATAGCTATCCTGACTTCCTTCTTACTTCCTTTCAGTAATAGCGTCGTCTTCGAACGAACTGGATCTAGTCTCGTCTTCTCACGATTTGAATCCCCCCATAGGATTTTCGCCGTCCTACCGACCGTTTCGCTGTATCACAGGGTTGCATGCGCATTCGTCGTTCTCGCCCTTAACTCGCCCTTATGGGATTAAGACCCTCAACTGGAAGATCGGTGTAAATGGATGCTATATCTGAATAAAGTCTGATCTGGATCATATTTGGGACGAATGTCGGGAGGCTTAAGCCAACTCACTGTCACAAATTTCAGCGAAATCGAATAATAAATGTAGCTGTTATGGGCATACGACCTTAATCGGCAGATCGGTCTATATGACAGCTATATTTTCATATGGTCCGAATTATAAAATTTTCATATATTCAAGCTTAAAACAACTTATTATTTCAAATTTCAGCGAAATCCGCTTATAAATGCATTTTTAATGGGTTTATGATCCTTTCTCAGCAGATCGATTTATATGACAGCTATATCTAACTAACGTCCGATCTAGATCATCATATTCGAGTCGTATATCGGGAGGCTTAAAACAACTCACTGTTTTAAATATCTGCGAAATTAAATAATAAATACAACTTTTATGGACTTTAGACCATTAAATGGCAGCTATATCTAAATATAGTCTCATCTGAACCATAATTGGGTCGAATATTGCGAGGCTTAAAGCAACTCACTGTTTTAAATGTCTGCAAAATCGGGTAATAAATAAAGCTTTATGGCCTTCAGAACCATTAACCGGCAGATTTGTCTTCATGCAGCTGTATCTAAATATGGTCCGATTTTGCCCGTTCAAGAACTTTACCTGCATGCAGCAAAAAGACGTATCTGTGCCAAATTTCAGCTCAATATATCAAGGCTTTAGCGTAAATACAACGATGGACGGAAAGACGGACAGACACACGGATATCGTTAAATCGTCTAAGAATTTTACGACTATCCGAAATTTCGATGTGTTGCAAACGCAATGCAATGCAAATTTGCCCATGAACATTCCATTAAGGAACTGGGGAAAACTTCTCACAAATCAATGAGTGCTGTCCCATCCAATGTTAAACTCAATGATATGGGACTTGCCTCTTTTTATAGCCGAGTCCGAACGTCGTGCGGCAAAGCTACACCTCTTTGGGGAAAAGTTTCAAAGTACCCAAGATTCGACATTCGACAGGTGGACATGCAAGCCTCTGCGCTATGGGTGCAAGCGCAATAACTAAATGAACATACCCTTCTATCCTATGGTGGTGAGTATTAAAATTTACGAATTTCGTGCTACCGGTATCTGCCAGCGAAAGTCGTTAATGACACAGGAAATGCTCCAACGTATCACCATCTTTCCCATAATCCTATCACTTTCCCACCTTGCCGTTTCTACAATATATGATACCGAGAGCTATGCAGACATTCCTTCTTACTGCCAATAATGGTCTCGTCTACTCACGATCCTGATCTCCCTATAGGATTTTTGCCCTCCTACCGTTTGTTTGTTTGTCGACCACGCCCTTTACACGGACTGCGTCGACCTGAAAGGCGTCGGGTTAACCAATTGGTCGTTCATTCCCCTTTTTCATACGCCCTTTCATTACCCACTATAGTAAAACCTTTATAACAGTAGACCAATGGTACGTATGAATAATGCACTTTGCATCAAACATACGCAACATGGTACTAAACTGAGCACACAAATTAGAATCTATTATAAGAATCAATTTTCAACGAAATACCGGTGTGTCAACCCGGTATTTCCGGGCCAAACTTCTAGTTTCTTCAACATTAAAATTCCTTATTGGATGAAAGATATATATGGGAGCTTTATGTAAACCGAGACTGATTTTTTATGACATTTTTCACACGTAATAAGACGTCAAGTAAAACTTCTAGTGCAAAATTTTGTAAAGTTTGGACCGAAATTGTGACTAATATAGCTTTAAAATACCACATCGGGGGAAGGATCTATATGGGCTATTTTCAAATCTGACCGATTTTTATGAAATTCTGCACATGCATTGGGACGTGAAATAAAAGATCTAATGCAACAAGTAAAAGCGTGCTAAGTTCGGCCGGGCCGAATCTTATATACCCTCCACCATGGATCGCATTTGTCGAGTTCTTTATAATAATAAACACGTTTGTTGATGGTCATGAGAGGATCCATCGTACAAAATTTCAGGCATATCGGATAATAATTGCGACCTCTAGGGATCAAGAAGTCAAGATCCCAGATCGGTTTATATGGCAGCTATATCAGGTTATGGACCGATTTGAACGTTATTTGACACAGTTGTTAAAGGTAACAATAAAATACGTCATGCAAAATTTCAGCCAAATCGGATAGGAATTGGGCCCTCTAGAAGCTCAAGAGGTAAAATCCCCAGATCTGTTTGTATGACAGTTATATCAGGTTATGGACCGATTTGAACCATACTTGGCATAGTTGTTGGATGTCATAACAAAATACTACGTGCCAAAATTCATTCCAATCGGATAAGAATTGCGCACTCTAGAGGCTCAAGAAATCAAGACCCAAGATCGGTTTATATGGCAGCTATATCAAAACATGGACCGATATAAACCATACTTGCCAAAGTTGTTGGATATCATAACAAAACACGTCGTGCAAAATTTCATTCCAATCGGATAAGAATTGCGCACTCTAGAGGCTCAAGAATTCAAGACCCAAGATCGATTTATATGGCAGCTATATCAGGTTATGAACCCATTTGAACCATACTTGGCACAGTTGTTGGATATCATAACAAAACACGTCGTGCAAAATTTCATTCCAATCGGATAAGAATTGCGCACTCTAGAGGCTCAAGAATTCAAGACCCAAGATCGGTTTATATGGCAGCTATATCAGGTTATAGACCGATTTGAACCATACCTGGCACAGTTGTTGGGTATCATAACAAAACACGTCGTGCAAAATTTCATTCCAATCGGATAAGAATTGCGCCCTCTAAAGGCTCAAGAAGTCAAGACCCAAGATCGGCTTATATGGCAGCTATATTAAAATATTGACCGATATGGCCCATTTACAATACCAACCGACCTACACTAATAAGAAGTATTTGTGCAAAATTTCGAGCGGCTAGCTTAATTCCTTCGGAAGTTAGCGTGCTTTCGACAGACGGACGGACGGACGGACAGACGGACGGACATGGCTAGATCGACATAAAATTTCGCGACGATCAAGAATATATATACTTTACGGGGTCTCAAACGAATATTTCGAATAGTTACAAACAGAATGACGAATTTAATATACCCCCCATCTTATGGTGGAGGGTATAAAAATTTGTAAAAATCGGACCAAAATTATGGCTTCTACAGTCTTTAAAGGACATATGGGATAAATTATATATATGGGCGCTATTTCTTAATCTGAACCGATTTTTATGAAATTCTACTCACGCATTGGAACGCCAAATAAAACACTTCATGCTAAATATTGTAAAGTTCGGAACTAAATTATGGCTGCTACAGCCTTAAAACTCCATATCGGATAAATCATACATATGGGAGCTATATCCAACTCTGGACCGATTTTGACAAAATTTTTTACACATATGAGGACGTCAAATAAAACACTTTATGCTAAATTTTGTAACGATCGGTCAACCTTCGATCCCGATCCGCGCCCTTCTGTTTAAATACAATTTTCTTGAATGATAGCCGCTGATTTTAAGTGCGACATTCTCCCCCGAAGACTTTACACGGTGAAAGAAATGCAATATTTTTCCCCTCTCTGTACGCAACAACATTACAAATGAACACTACACCCGGTAGTGGGGTTATATGTTTTTGGATAAACGAACACAAAATTTCGATTTCAGTGCAACATGTCGAAAAAATGCTATCACCATAAAATGTAGACTGATATTGGGCACGGATGTCGAGGGATCCCAACCCTGTTATATCAAGATGTAGTCCGATAGAGCCCATTTTCGAACTTAATCTGCCTATGAACAAGAAAAGGATCTGTGCAAAGTTTTAGCATAATATCTTTGTTTTTAAAGACTGTAGCGTGATTTCAATAAACAGACGGATAGACGGACGAACGGACATGGCCGGATCATCTGAGATTTTTCGAAGACCAAGAATACATATTCTTTATAGGGTCGGTAATGAATATTTCTATGGATTGCAAACGGAATGAAAAAATGAATATACCCCCATCCTTCGGTGATGGGTATAATAATGTTTAAAATCTCGCAGTCACAGTTAGCAAAATTGTCAAAATTGAGAATCGGAAAATCCGAGAGTTATTGTTGAGAATTCTCTCAATCCTTAAGGTGTGACTACTGCTTGATGCGGTTTGTGGATCGGCGGGATAATTGGCGGATTGTGCTATCGAGAGATTATTAATGATCTTTAATGCTCGGAGTAGAAAGTTATTATTCTGGACAACGATTACTTTCAAAACCGGAAAGATGGGCAAAAATCAGGCGGTGCTGACTGTATAATACTCTACACCTACCCTATAAGTACAATGTGGGAGCTATATCCAATTCTGAACCAATTTTGATAGACCTCGGCGGATGTTTTTAGATGGGTTATTAAACAACCCGTAACAAATTTAGAGCAAATATGTTCAAACTGTAATAACAATGGTTGACAAATGACAACTTTATTGCAAATTACCCAAAATCAGGCGAACATATATATGGGAGCTATATCTAAATCTGAATCGATTCGAAACAATCTTCTCAGATATTGTGGAAATTGATGAGGGAAGCGTTGTATAAAGTTTTGGCAAGATTGGTCAATAAATGCACTTGCAGTGGCTCTTGGTGTGAAAATCGGGCAATATACATATATGACAGCTATGTCTAAATCTGAGACGATTTCTATGAAATTCACCAGTAATGTCGGGTTCAAAAGAAAATCTTTCCGGTTTAGATTTCAATATAGCTCCCATATAGACCTATGTCTGGATTTAAGGTTTTGGGCCCATAAAAAGCGCATTTATTGCCCGATTTTGCCGAAATTTGGGACAGTGAGTTGTGTTAGGCTCTTCGACATTTATCTGCAACTTGGTTCAAATCTGGACCGTTCTAGATCAAATTGAAGAAGAATGTGGAAGAGCCTAACACATCTCACTGTCCAAAATTTTGGCGACACCGGACAATAAATGAGTCTTTTATTGGCCCAAAACCTAAAATCTCGATTTTAACTGCTACAGTCACAGCAAGCGCATTTATTCACCCATCTTGCCAAAATTTTGCAAAACGCTTTCCTCGATGACCATATATATGTTCGTCCGATTTTGAGAAATATTGTACTAAAGTGCTCATTTTTTAAGCGTTTCTCTCGAAGTTTTTCAGGAAGGATTTTTTTTATGACTCTTAACATTACTGGTGAATTTCATAGAATTCGGCCCAGATTTAGATATGGCAGCCATTTATGTATATCGCTCTATTTTCACTTCTAGGATTACTGCAAGCGCATTTTTTGACAAAATACTTTTGCTCAACGCTTTCCTCGGAACTTACCACATTATCTGAGAAGTTTGTTCGAAATCTGTTCAGATTTAGGCATAGCTCCCATACAAATATTCGTCCAATTTGGACTAATATTACAATAATATGGTAATTTGTTAACTGAAATTCTATAATCCAAATTTTGCATGGAGGATTGTCTTATGACTCTCGACATTACTAGTGAATTTCATAGCAATCGGTTCAGATTTAGATTAAGCTCCGATTTTCACTTATAAAGCCACTGCAAGTACATTTAATCACCACTTATCCCAAAAGTTTGCACTACGCTTTTGTCGACGACTACTACAACATCCAAAGTTTGATTGAAATCGGTTAAGATTTAGATATAGCTCCCATATGCATGTTCGTCCGACTTCGAATAATTTGCCATAATGCCACGTATAATTCTCTTATGACTGTTGACATTTTTTTTGATTTCGGATCACATTTAGACTAACCTTCCATATACATCGCCCTATTTGCGTATATAGAGCCGTAGTTATTAAAATTTTAAACACATTTCCTCGAAATTACATACCTATTATTTTATAACCCATTTAAAAATCTCATTCGAATTCTATCAAACTCGGTTCATACTATAGCTCTCAGTTTTCACTTAAAGAGAAGGTGTAGGTTATTTTATAAACGGCACCGCCTGACTCTTGCCATACCTTACTTGTTTTTCTTAGACCCAAGGAGAAAAAACCTTCAGTCGAATCTATTTCTGTTGAGGCAATCAAGTAAACATATGTGACGATAATAGCAGGCATATAACACATTCAACAGCATTGAATAGTTGTTGCTTCATTGGCAACACACTGTTGTTGACTGCATTGAAATAATCTAAAGTTTAATAGAGCACTTGATGTACTATTGTTTCAGGTCTTTTTTCGCTCAGCATTGACAGCTGCCATTAATGGCGTTATTTGTTGCATAACGTCATGGCTATTTGCCTTAAAGTTGTGGCATTTTTTATGCCACCACCTTAACCATATAAACCAGACCAACATTGGGAGCAACAGAAATAGTTGCCGACACATTGCCGTTGTCACCCTTTAAAGGCGAATGCGTTGATGGTGGTTGCAAGTTGCTGCAGATGAACGCTGTCGTTATTGTTTTACAAATAACAACTGTTTGTTGATTGCTGTTGCATGTTCACCATGTTCTGAAGCATGTTCGCCTGCACTCATTTATGAGCATGAGTAAGTGGACGTGTGTGTGTATGTGTCCTCATCATGAAATTTACACTCAATTAGCGTTGATTCGTAGCAATTTTTGGACTTTGAGCTTTAAATAGCATAGTATTGTTGGTGTTGTTGTTGTTGTTGTTCTTGCTTGTTGCGACTTAACGCAGTATGACTATGCGAATAATGTATCAAAATTGTTAAATAAAACGATTTTCTTTAAACGCCCTGACGTTGTCATCTTCTTATATATAAAATTCAATTTGTTTTTGTTTGTCGGTCTGTTTGTTTGTTCCGTATAGACTCAAAAACAGCAAAACCGATTACTTTGAAATTTTCACAGATTGTGTAGGTTGGTCTGGAAGGAAACATAGGCTATATAATTTTTTGATATCGGGAGGGGGGCAGACCCTCCCCCTTACCCCAAAAGTACTACCCAAAAATAAAAGTGTACCGATCGGGACAATATGGGATTCAACTAACAGCTATTCAATAGCAGAGTACGAGTTACATAATAAAAGGGGGGCGGCCCACCAAGTACCTGGGGGCCGCCCCAGCTCCAAAACCCCTTAAAATCGGTTTATTTGACGATCATGACAATATGGGACTCAAATGAAAGGTATTCGGGAGTAGATTACGAATATGGTCAGGAAGTAGGAAAAGGCTTTATAATTTATTGATAACGGAAGGGGTCGGACCCCCCACCGTTACCCCAAATACACAACCCAAAATCAAAAGTGGACCCATCGGGACAATATAGGTATCAAATGAAAGTTATAGGGGAGTAGAATACGAATATGGTATTGAAATTTGAGTCTAAGTACCCATCGGGCCACCCAAACCCCAAAACTCCCCCCAAACTGCCATATTGGACGTTCATTTCAATATGGGGCTCAAATAAAAAGTATTCTGGCATACAAAATCAGATGGAAGTATAGGGGGTCACGCCTCCCTTCAAAAACGGCATTATGATACTTGGCTGAACAGATTTTCTTAAAATTTTCATAGATTATGTACGTTTGTCTGGCAGGTTATATAATTTTTAGACATCAGATGGAGGCGGAACCTCCCCATTACCCCAAAAAACGAGACCCATATCCGAAAGTGTACCGTTCGGCACAATAAGGGTATTAAATGAAAGGTATTGGAGACCAAAAAACGAATATGGTATTAAAATTTGGTCCCAAGTACCCAGCAGACCATATATCGGGGGATCGGTCTATGTGGCAGCTATATCTAAATATAGTCCGATCTAAACCATATTAAGGTCGGATGTCGGGAGGCTTACAGCAAATCACCATTTCAAATTTTAACAGGATCGGTCAACAAATGTAAGCATTTATGGGCTTCAGACCCTTTATCGATAGATCGGTCTATATAGCGGCTACCTCCAAATATGACCCGTTCAAGAAATTAACCAGCGTGCATCAAAAAGACGAATCTGTGCCAAATTTCAGCTCCATATCTCAATTTTTGATAGGCGTACTAAGGCCGGGACCGAGTCTTGGGAACCCACCACCATGGATTCTGCTAAATTTTATTCTACATACCAAACTTCTGTCAAACCAGCAAAAAATAAAGCTTCTAGGAACCGAACACGTATGATGTAGAGACCGGTTTACATGGGAGCTATATCATGTTATAGACTAATTTGAACCGTTATTAATACAGTTGCTGGAAGTCATAACAAAACACTACGTGAAAAAATTTCAGCCGAATCGGACAAACATTGCGGTTTATAAGGGCTCAAGAAGTCAAATCGGGAGCTCGGTTTATATGGGGGCTATATCTAAATCTTAACCGATATGGCCCATTTGCAATCCATCACCTACTGCAAAATTTCAAGCGGCTAGCCTTGCGCATTCGACCGTTATCGTGATTTCGACAGACAGATGGACGGGCATGGCTAGATCGATTCAGAACGTCGAGAAGATCAAAAATATATTGGATTGCCCAAAAAGTAATTGCGGATTTTTCATATAGTCGGCGTAGACAAATTTTTTCGCAGCTTGTGACTCTGTAATTGCATTCTTTCTTCTGTCAGTTATCAGCTGCTACTTTTAGCTTGCTTTAGAAAAAAAGTGTAAAAAAAGTATATTTGATTAAAGTTCATTCTAAGTTTTATTAAAAATGCATTTACTTTCTTTTAAAAAAAATCCGCAATTACTTTTTGGGCAATCCAATATATACATTATGGGGTCTCAGACGAATATTTCGAGACCTAACAAACGGAATGACTAGATTAGTATACCCCCATCCTATAGTGGTGAGTATAATAAAATAAAGTCTCAATCAGTCTTGCTTCACAAACTATAGCATGTCGTAAGTGGCTTAAAACTATGAAGAAGCACACGCCGACACCTCTTCCTAATATTAACTGTACACATTGACCATTATTCTGCTAATTGCCCACAACAGTTTAAATATGCGGCACTAACTACTCATACATGCGAATGGCAGAAATTTGTTTT
>NC_081552.1:17854341-17952519 GCF_963082655.1 Stomoxys calcitrans | reverse complement strand
TAGACCCTTTATCGGAAAATCGGTCTACATAGCAGCATATCCAAATACAGTCCGATTTGGCCCGTTCAAGAGTTTAACCAGCGTGCATCAAAAAGTCATATCTGCGCCAAATTTAAGCTCAATATCTCAATTGTAGAAGCCTCTTGAGTGATTACAACGGACAGACGGACAGACACACGGACAACGTTAAATCGCCTTAGAATTTTACAACGATCCGAAATATATGTACTTTGTAGGGTCGGAAATTGATATTTCGATGTGTTGCAAACGGAATGACTAAATGAATATACCCCGTATCCTACGGTGGTGGGTATAATAAAACAAGTAAAAAGGCATTAAGTTCGGCCGGGCCAAACTTTGGATACCCACCACCTCGAGTATATATGTGAAACCACTTTCGTCACAATTCGGTGAAAATTAGATAACTTAAGCACCCAAATTCGGCACGGACATTGGACAGTGGTCTAGTATGTATAAGTCACTGTTCAATTTTGTAGAACGAAATATTGGTATTTTTGGCAGCTTTATCCAAATATAAACCCATCTGAAACATAGTAGAGTCGGATGTTGGGAGGCCTTATCCTACTCACTGCTTAAAATATCAGCGAAATCGGGTAAGAAATAAACCTTTTATGGGCTTCAGACCCCTTATCGGCAGATCGGTCAATATGACAGCTATATATAAATATAGTCCGATCAGGTCCATATTTAGGTCCTAAGTTGGGAGGCCTAAAATTACCCACTGTTTCACATATCAGCGAAATCGAGTATTAAATAAAGCTTTTATGGGCTTCAGACCCCTTATCGACAGATCGGTCAATATGACAGCTATATCTAAATATAGTCCGATCAGATCCATATTTAGGTCCTATATTGGGAGGCCTAAAGCTACTCACTGTTTCAAATTTCAACAAAATCGGTTAAAAATAAAGCCTTTATGGGCTTCAGACCCTTTATTGGGTGATCGGTTTGTATGGCAGATATATCTATCGCCTTAGAATTTTACAACGATCCGAAATATATATACTTTGTAGGATCGGAAATTTATATTTCCATGTGTTGCAAACGGAATGACTAAAATAAATATACCTCCTCTCCTACAGTGGTGGGTATAAAAACAATTTTAAATTTATTTTAAACAAAAGTAAAACTTCTTTGATTTCGAAGAACAGAATTCTATATATGCTCTCCACAACGAAAATCCACCAGCATAATCTATAAATTATTACAACCTCCACCATAGAATATGCTAATCAAGTCATTCCGTTTGTAACCAAACGAAATACCGTTCTGAGACCCAAATCTTATATACCCTCCACCAAGAATCGCGTTTGTCAAGTTCTTTAGCCGATATCTCTTTGTACACAAACAAAGGATAATGGGCCATACTTAGTTGGGCTGTTTGAGACCAAAGTAGAATTCATTGTGTAAAATTTCAGCCAATCGGATAGGAATTGCGCCCTATAGTGGCTCAACATATAAAAATGGGAGATCTGTTAATATGGATACTATATAAGGTTATGGACCGATTCACGATATATTTAACACGCATGTCATTGTCATACAGTGAGTCATTGTGCAAAATTTCAGCCAAGTGTAATCGGGAGTTCGGTTTATATTGGAGCTATATTAGGAGCTTTATGCAACATTTCCGCCAATTTGGATAGTAATTGCGCCCACTAGCGTTTCAAGAAGTCTAGATCCGCGATCGGTTAATATGGGATAACTTTATAAGGTTATGAACTGATTTAGACTATGGTTGGCACAATTGTTGATGGTCAAACCAAATCACTTCATGCTAAATTTCAGCCAAATCAGAAAAGACTTACACCCTCTAGCGGGTGTAAAAAAGTCAAGATCCAATATCGGTTTCAAGAAATAAAATCAGGAGATGGGTTTATATGGGAGCTACAACAGATTATGGACCGATTCGAACAAACTTGGCATGCATGTTGAAGGCCATAGGAGAAGTCGTTGTACAAAAATAGAAGTCAAATCGGGAGATCGGTTTATATGGGAGCTATATCAGGTTATAGACCGATTTGGACCGTACTTGAAACAGTCGTTGAAAGTCATAACAAAACACTACACGCTCAATTTTAGCCACATCGGACACAAATTGTGGCTTGTAGTGGCTCAAGAAGTAAAATCGGGAGATCGGTTTATATGGAAGCTATATGAGGTTATAGACCGATTCATACCGTACTTGGCGCAGTTCTTGGAAGTCATAACAGAACACTACATGGAAAATTTCGGGAAAATCGGGCGAAAATTGTAGCTTCCAGGGGCTCAAGATGTGGCCCCTTTGCAATTTCCAACGACCTACATCAATAGCTACTATCTGTGCAAGGTTTCATGCGGCTAGCTTTACATGTTCGACCGCTATCGTGATTTCCACATACGGACGGACGGAAATGGCTAAAATTTATACTTTATGGGGTTATAGACGAATATTTCGAGGTGTTACAAACGGAATGAGTAGATTAGTTTACCACCACCTATGGTGGTGGGTGTTAAAATGAGCTCTTGGGCAAAATGAAATATTGATTCAAATTTCAGTGAGCGCATGTTGTACAATGCTGGTATTCGGGTACATTTTGCTTTTCATAAAGTATTTTTCGTGTCGTCTGCTTCCGTAGTATGAAATTAGAACGAAGGCTACGAGGTTGATTCGGCCAAAAGCATGGGAAACACACACACACACGTGCACTAACTTCGCTACACTGTTTTTAACACCTCGAAATATTGATCTTAGACCTCTTAAGGTATATAAATTCTTGATCGTCATGACATTTTAAGTGGATCTAGCCATGTCCGTCCGTCTATTCGTATGCCTATTTATGGAAAGTACGCTTACTTTCGAATGATTAGAGCTAAGCGCTTGAAATTTTGCACAAATACTTTCAATTAGTATCAATTAGTAGTCAGTTGAGATTTTAAATGGGCCATATCGGCCCATATTTAGATATAGCTCCTATATAAACCGATCTTTAGATTTTATTTCTTGAGCCTTTAGAGGGAGCAATTATTATCTGGTTTTGCTGAAATTTTGCAATGACCTGCTACTTACGTGCCAGGTATGATTTAAATCGGCCTAAAACCTAATATAGCTCCCATATAAACCGACCTCCCGATTCTATTTCTTGAGCCTCTAAGGGCGGGTATAGCTGAAATTTTGTACCGTGACGTCTCTATGACGTTTAATATATGTACCAAGTATGGTTTGAATCGGTGTTAAACCTGATATAGATCCCATGTAAACCTATCTTCCAAATTGAACTTATTGAGCCTCGAGAAGGCATTATTATACCCACCACCGAAGGATGGGGGTATATTCATTTTCTCATTCCGTTTGCAACACATCGAAATATCCATTTCCGACCCTATAAAGTATATATATTCTTGATCAACGTAAAAATCTAAGACGATCTAGACATGTCCGTCCGTCTGTCTGTTGAAATCACGCTACAGTCTTTAAAAATAGAGATATTGAGCTGAAATTTTGCAAAGATTTCTTTTTTGTCCATAAGCAGGTTAAGTTCGAAGATGGGCTATATCGGACTATATCTTGATATAGCCCCCATATAAACCGATCCGCCGATTTAGGGTCTTCGGCCCATAAAAGCCACATTTATTATGCGATTTTGCTGAAATTTGGGGCAATGAGTTGTGTTAGGCCCTTCGACATCCTTCGTCAATTTGGCCCAGATAGGTCCAGATTTGGATATAGCTGTCATATAGACCGATCTGCCGATTTACAGTCCTAGGCCCATAAAAGCTACATTTATTATCCGATTTTGCTGAAATTTGGGACAGTGAGTTATGTTAGGGCTCCCAACATCCTCCGTCATTTTGCGTCAGATCGGTCAAGATTTGGATATAGCTGCCATATAGACCGATCCTCCGATTAAGGGTCTTAGGCCCATAAAAGCCACATTTATTATCCGATTTTGCTGAAATTTGGGACAGTGAGTTGTGTTAGGTTCTTCGACATCTTTCGTCAATTTGGCCCAGATCGGTTCAGATTTGTATATAGCTGCCATATAGACCGATCCTCTGATTTAGGGTCTTAGGCCCATAAAAGCCACATTTATTATCGGATTTTGCTGAAATTCGGGACAGTGAGCTGTGTTAGGCCCTTCGCCATCCTTCGTCAATTTGGCTCAGATCGGTTCAGATTTGGATATAGCTGCCATATAGACCGATCTCTGGATTGAAGGTTTTGAGCCCATAAAAGGCACATTTATTGTCCGATGTCGCCGAAAATTAGGACAGTGAGTTGTGTTAAAACTTTCGATATTATTGTTCAATTTGGCTCAGATCGGTCCAGATTTGGATATAGCTGCAATATAGACCGATCTCTTGATTTATGGTTTTGGGGCCATAAAGGCGCATTTACTATCCAATTTCGCCGAAATTTGGGACAGTGAGTTCTGTTAGGCTCTTCGACATTTATCTGCAACTTGATCGAATTCGGTCCAGATTTGGATATAGCTGCCATATAGACCGATATCTCGATGAAAAGCCTTGGCCCAATAAAAGGCGCATTTATAATCCGATTTCACTGAAATTTGACACAGTGACGTTGTGTTAGGCTTTTCGACATCCGTGTCGTTTATGGTTCAGATCGGTTTATTTTTAGATATACCTACTAAAAAGATCAAAATTTTGTTTTACACAGTTGAACAATGGCTTGTACTTATCAGTATTTGGTCCAAATCGGAACATATTTCGATATAGCATTTTTCCCCGGATTTGACTTAAGGTGGTTTACATATATACCCGAGGTGGTGGGTATCCAAAGTTCGGCCCGGCCGAACTTAACGCCTTTTTACTTGTTTTTATTAGATTTTGCTGAAATTTGAAACTGTCACTGTATTCGTGACCTCTTACAAACGTGCCAGTATTGTCTGATTCGGTCCATAACCTAAAATAGCTTCCATATAAACCGATTTTCCAAATTTTACTTATTGCACAGTGACTTCTCTATGCATTCTAATATACATGCCAAATATGGTATCAATCAGTCCATTACCTGGTATAGCTCCCATGCAAACCGATCTCCCCATTTTAATTCTTAAGTCCCTCTAGTGAGCAATTCTTATCCGATTTGGTTTATCTTTAAAATCCAAGCCAAGTATGGCCTGAATAGGTTTATAACTTGACATACCTCCAAAAGCATAGCAATTCTTATCCAGTATCTTTTGTTTGCCTATCAAGTGATAGAGGGCAAAGAACTTAACAAATGTAATCCATGGTGGAGCGGTCGGTGCTGCCAAACTTAGCACGCTTTTACTTGTTGTATATAGGAAGGATATAGGAAGTCAACATATAATTAAAACTTCAAAATTTTAGCCTATAGACATTTTTTAATGGAACCAATATCAAAGCTTGCACCGATTAATATCCCGTTACGGATGGACGGACATCGATAGAGCGATTTAAAATGTCTCGACGAACAAGAGTACTTTTAATTGTATTGGACCACGGTGGAGGCATAATAATAAAAAAATATGTTTAAATTTGATATCCAATCACAATTTTACTTTTTCCCCTTTCACAATATTTTGGTCAATATTTAATTCTCTATAAAACCCATACCAAACACAAATCGTTCATTGATTCTTATGTGATTCGTTCAACAAATAATAAGTATCATACTTATTTCCACAAGTGTTGGAGCAAACTCATGGCATATGTGGCACTGATTGGATTTTGGTTTAGAGTGCTTACAAAAATTTCTATAGTTTTGTTGTGTGCATGTGTATGGGAACTTGTGCGGCTTATGCGACTTGCATCTAGAGGTACGTGCGGTTGTTATTTGTATACCCTCCACCATAGAAAGGCGGTATACTTATCTAGTCACTCCATTTGTAACACCTCGAAATATTCATCTGATACCCCACAAAGTATATGTGTATAATTTTTATCGTCTCATCGTTATGAATAGATCTAGTCATGTCCGTCCGTCCGTCTGTCGAAATCACGATAGAGGTCGAACGCGTAAAGCTAGCCGCTTGAAATTTTGCACAGATACCTAATATCGATGTAGATTGTTGGGGATTGCAAATGGGGTATATCGGTTTAGATTTATGTATAGCTCCCATATAAACCGATATGCCGATTTGACGTCTCGAGCCCCTTGAAGCCGCAATTTTTGTCCGATTTGGCTGAAATTTTGCATGTAGTGTTCTATTATGATTTCCCAAAAATGTGACAAATGCGGTCCAAATCGGTGAGAACCTGGTATAGCTCCCATATAATCCGATCTACTGATTTGACATTTTGAGCCCCTGAAAGCTGCAATTTTTTTCCGATATGGATGACATTTTGCATGAAGTCTTCTGTTATGACTTCCAACAATTGTAACAAGTACAGTCCAAATCGATCTATAACCTAATATAGCTCCCATATAAACCGATCTGCCGATTTGACTTCTTGAGCCCCTGGGAGCAGCAATTTTCATCCAATTTGTGTTCTGTTATGACTGCCAACAACTGAGGTAAGTTCAGTTCAAATCGGTCATGTACATGATATAGCTCACATATAATCCGATCTCCTGATTTGACTTCTTGAGTCCTTACAAGCCGTGATTTTTTTCCCGATTTGGCTGAAATTTTGCATATAGTTTTCTATTATGACTCTCAACAACTGCGCCAAGTGCTGTCCAATTCGGTCTATAACTAGATATAGCTCCCGTATTTTAGCAGAATCCATGGTGGAGGGTATATAAGATTCGGCCCGGCCAAACTTAGCAAACTTTTACTTGTTTTTTTTTTTTTTGGGTTTTATCCCTGTCTTGTTTAACTAGCGGCTCGTTGGCAAACGTAACATGAAATAGACACGAACAAAGGCTTTTCATGCCTTTGCAAGCATAAAATTGATATCAGAGTAGGTGCTGCCTGCCGCTACTACAGTTGACTGTTTTGGATGATATTGTGCAAGTGGCACGGTTCTATATTTTGAGATGGGAAATGAAAAGAAAAATGCACAGCATTGGTTTTTATGCAACAGGCTTATGGTAAAATAAATTCGAGGATACGAGGGACAACGCAGTATGCCATATGTGAAGTAAAATAATATTAAACAGAAATGTAATGGGCCAATAGTTCGACGTTCACAACTATATATTAGAAATTTTGTTGAAATTCTATTTAAATTGAAGATATTGGCAATGTGGTATTTTGATCTAAAATCTTAAAAGGAATTTTCTATGAACAATTTATTGGTTGCCCAAAAAGTAATTGCGGATTTTTCATATAGTCGGCGTTGACAAATTTTTTCACAGCTTGTGAATCTGTAATTGCATTCTCTATTCTGTCAGTTATCAGCTGTTACTTTTAGCTTGCTTTAGAAAAAAGCGTAAAAAAAGTATATTTGATTAAAGTTTATTCTAAGTTTTATTATACCCTCCACCATAAGATGGGGGGTATACTAATTTCGTCATTCTGTTTGTAACTACTCGAAATATTCGTCTGAGACCCCATAAAGTATATATATTCTTGATCGTCGCGACATTTTATGTCGATCTAGCCATGTTCGTCCGTCTGTCCGTCCGTCCGTCTGTCTGTCGATAGCACGCTAACTTCCGAAGGAGTAAAGCTAGCCGCTTGAAATTTTGCACAAATACTTTTAATTAGTGTAGGTCGGTTGGTATTGTAAATGGGCCATATCGGTCCATGTTTTGATATAGCTGCCATATAAACCGATCTTGGGTCTTGATTTCTTGAGCCTCTAGAGTGCGCAATTCTTACCCGATTGGAATGAACTTTTGCACAACGTGTTTGTTATGATATCCAATAAATGTGCCAAGTATGGTTCAAATCGGTCCATAACCTGATATAGCTGCCATATAAACCGATCTTGGGTCTTGACTTCTTGAGCCTCTAGAGTGCGCAATTCTTATCCGATTGGAATGAAATTCTGCACGATGTGTTTTGTTATGATATCCAATTACTGTGCCAAGTATGGTTCAAATCGGTCCATAACTTGATATAGCTGTCATATAAACCGATCTGGGGTCTTCACTTCTTGAACCTCTAGAGGTCGCAATTATTATCCGATTTGCCGGAAATTTTGTACGACGTATTCTCTCATGACCATTAACATACGTGTTTATTATGGTCTGAATCGGTCTATAGCCCGATACAGCTCCCATATAAATCGATATCTCTATTTTACTTCTTGAGCCCACAAAGAGCGCAATTCTTATTCGAATTGGCTGACATTTTACACAGGTCTCCAATATATAATTTAATTGTGGTCCAAACTGGAACATATTTGATAACGCTCTAATAGTAGAGCAAATCTTTTCTTATATCCTTTATTTGCCTAAGAAGAGATGCCGGGAAAAGAACTCGACAATGCGATCCATGGTGGAGGGTATATAAGATTCGGCCCGGCCGAACTTATTGCACAGATTTTTCTCAGCATTATATCTTAAGCATAGAATGGTTGTTTCGAATTTTGTTTCCAAATTTTGTCTTACCTTAACCCATTTTTGACAGGTGTTGTGTTTTTGCATCAGTGACTTGGCAAACATTAACATGTATGTTTTGTCCGAATCTTACTACCTTATATTGAAACAAGTAAGGATGGCCTAAGGTCAGCCGAAGCCAACCTCTTGATACCTTACACCACACTGAATAAGCTGGCTAAGTCGTTCAATATATAAATTTGCCTACAAACCCCTTAAAAGTGAAAATCGGGAGCTATATCTAAAACTGAACAAACTTCTATGAAGTTCATCTGTCGTCAGAAGAGAACTGTTAACAAATTACTAAATTACAGAGTATTATTGTAAATCGGACGACAATATATGTGGGAGCTATATTTTTTTAAAATCTGAACCGATTTCTATTACATTCGATAGCAATACCGGAAGTCTTAAGGGAATTATTTGTGCCAATTTTCTTATGAATCGGTTAACAAATGACCTAATTATTGCAATACTAGTCCAAATCGGACGAACATATACATGGGAGCTATATCTAAATCTGGCCCGATTTCTATGAAATCACCAATAATGTTGAGACTTATATGAGAATCACTGGCATAATTTTATTCTACATACTAAACTTGTGTCAAACCAGCAAAAATTAAAGCTTCTAGGAACCGAACAAGTATCATGGACAGACGGGTTTATTTGGGAGCTATATCAGGTTATAGACTTTTTGAACCGTTTATAATACTGTTGCTGGAAGTCATAATAGAACACTACATGCACCATTTCAGCCAAATCGGATAAAAATTGTGGCTTGTAGGGGCTCAAGAAGTTAAATAGAGAGATAGGTTTATATGGGAGATGTATCAAAATCTGAGCCGATATGGCCCATTTGTAATCCCCATCGACCTACATCATGGATGGATGGACGGATGGAAGGACATGGCTATATCTAAATCTAACCCGATCCTTGGGCCAAAAAATTACGTGTGCAAAATTTTTTCACAGACGGACATGGCTAAATCGAATCAGAAAGTGATTCTGAGTTGATCACAAACTTATAATATCCAGTACCACAGTGGTGGTGTAGGGTGTAAGAAATGCACGTTGTATGGGCTTAAGAATTAAAATCGGGTATATGCATATGGCAGCTATATCCAAATATAGACCGATCTGAACAATATAGGGTACGGATGTCGAAAAGCTTAACAGGGTTCATTGTGTCAAATTTCAGTGGAATTGAACAATGATTTTATATTTCATAGTTTCAAGACCTTAAATCGGTAGATTGGTCTATATGACAGCTATATCAAATGCATACCGATCTGAGCCACATTGAACACGAACACGAGCCTAACAAAGCCCTTTGTGTCAAATTTCAGTGTAATCGAGTAATAAGCGTGCTTTTATGGTTACAAAAACTTAAATCGAAAGATCGGTATATATGCCAGCTATAGCCAAATATAGCCCACTCTTGACCATACTCGGTATGAATGTCAAAGGGCCCATCTGAACCCATTGTGCTAAAATTTCACCGAAATCGGTCGATAAATTCACTCTTCACTCTAAAACCTTAAAACGGGCGGTCAGGAGAAGCCTATGGACAATAAATGCGCCTTTTATGGGCCAAAACCCGAAAAAGAGAGAGGGGTCTATATGGCAGCAATATCCAAATCTGAACCAATCTGCAACAAATTTAACAAGCATAACCTTAAAAAGAGTAATCGGTCTATATGACAGCTATATCCAAATCTGAACCGATCTTCGCCAAATTAAACAAGCCTGTCGAGGGGCCTTACAGTTAGTAACCTGCCCCAAATTTCAATGAAATCAGACAGTAAATGCGTCTTCTATGGGCTCAAGACCTTTAATAGAGACATCGGTCTATATGACAGCTATATCCGATCTGGATAAACTTTAGCAAAAATTTCGAGGGGCTTAACAGAATTTACTGTCCCGAGTTTTAGCGAAATTGGATATGGGCCCAAAACATCAAAAAGAGAGATCGTTCTCTATGGCAGCTATATATATATATCTTAACCGATCTGGGCCGGATTGAACAAGGATATCGAGAGGCTTAACATAATTCGCTGTCCAAAATTTTGGCAAAATCGGATAATAGATTTGCCTTCAATGGGCCCGACGCCCCAAATCGGCAGATCGGTATACTTAACCTGCCTATGGACAAAAAAAGAATCTGTGCGAGGTTTCAGCTCAAAATCTCTAGTTTTAAAGACCGTAGCGTGATTTTAACGGACAGACGGAGGGACATGGTTAGATCGTCTCAAAATTTTAAGATATTGGATATTTCGATGTGTTGCAAACGGAATGACAAAATGAATATACCCCCATCGTTCGGTGGTTGGTATAAAAACGAAACAGAACTTAAAAACCAAACAAAGAAAAACAAATCAACCGCATATGCATGAATGGAAGCAAATACATACCGTTTGTACGGGTAAGTGTATGTTTCTCCTAAAGTCTAGTCTATGTCGTTTACGAGTTGTTTGTGAGTTTGATTCAATTTTTTGCAATTTATTTCCAATTTCGTTATTGTACGGCATCTTTTATTTTATTTGCTAGTCATTTTCTCGCTTTTTGTCCGTGCATTACCAATGCCCTTTTGCTTTTTGTTATTTAGTTCAAACTGTAGATTTTTTCTGGGATTGTAAGGAGTTTTTTCTTTGTATTAATTTTATTATACATTTCTATGATTTTTTTCTCTGTGTGGTCCTTCATTTCAGCATTTGCTGCAGACACGTTTCAATGATTAAGGGTTTTTGTAACGTTACGGCGATAAAAATGGATCAATGATTGGAATCGTGTATATTTTATTAGGCATTGGTTTTGGTGGCTGCATTCACAAACAAAAACGGGGGTTTCCTAGGAGAATAGCAATCGAAAGAAACGTAATCGCTTGGATAATGGTGGAATGTGAAGGTTTTTCAAAACAAGTATGCCATTTAGCTGCAGATATGTTCTGACCGTTTATACTGTTTGAAATTGGATTTTGTGCAATGAATAGGAATTAAACTTAGATCTGGAGTTATAAAGAATAATTCCAAAATAAACAAGTGAAAAGGCATTAAGTTCGGCCGGGCCGAACTTAAACTGTGCACACCTCGGGTATACATGTAAATCCCATTTCGTTACAATCCGGTGAAAATTGGATTACTTAAGCACCGGAATTCGGCACGGACACTGAGTGGTCTAATATATATGTCAATATTCAATTTTGTAGAACAAAATATTGGCCTTTTTGGCAGATATATCTAATTATAGACCGATCTGAACCGTATTAAGGTCGAATATCGTGAGGCTCGGAAAAACTCACTGTTTCGAATTTCAGCGAAATCGGGTAATAAATAAAGCTTTCATGGGCTTCAGTCCCCTTATCGGCAGATCGGTCTATATGGCAGCTATATCTGAATACAGTCCGATCTGAACCATATTTTGGTCGAATGTTGGGAGGTCTTAACCTACTCACTGTTTCAAATTTCAGGAAAATCGGATAAAAAGTAAAGCTTTTATTGGCTTCAGACCCTCTATCGGCAGATCGGTCTATATGGCAGCTATATCAAAATATATTCCGATCTGAACCATATTTAGGTTAGGTATCGGGAGGATAAAAATTACCCACTGTTTCAAATTTTAGCGAAATCGGTTAAAAGATAAAGCTTTTATGGGCTTCAGACCGTTTATGGGCAGATCTTTGCAACAGTAACCCACTGTTTCAAATTTCACCGATATTGGGTAATAAATAAAACTTTTATGGTCTTCAGACCCTTTTTTGGGAGATCGGTCTATATGGCTGCTATATCTAAATACAGTCCTATCTGAACCATATTTGGGACAGTTGTCGGGAAGCCTTAAACTACTCACTGGTTCAAATTTTAGCAGAATCGGAATTTTTCTAAAAACAAAATTTCAATGACAATTTTCTAGTGAGAAAATTGAACAAATAAAAGTGTGCTAAGTACGGCAAAGCCGAATCTTAAGTACCCTTCACCACTGATCGCATTTGTCGAGTTCTTTGCCCGGTATCTATTTTAAGGCACACAAAGAATAATGGATAAGAATTGTTATGCTATTGGAGCTATATCAGGTGATAGTCCGATTCGCACCATAAATTAATTGAATGTACAGACCATAGTGGAAGTCATTGGGTAATATTTTAGGCCATTCGGATAAGAATTGCGCCTTGTAGGGACTCAAGAAGCATAATCTGAAAATCGGTTTACCTGGGAGCTGTATCAGGCTATTGTAGATTCAGGCCATTTTGAACACGTATATTGAAGGTCATAGAAGAAAGAAGCCGTTAAACAAGATATCTGCCAAAACGGATATGATTTGCGCCCTCTAGAGGCTTAAGAAGTCAATATCCCAGATCGGTTAATATGGCAGCTATATAAGGTTATGTACCGATCTAAACCATACTAAGCACAGTTTTAAGAAGTCATAGTAAAACAGTGCAAGCAAAATTTCAGTCAAATCGGATAAGAATTGCGCCCTCTAGGGGCTCACGAAGACAAGATCCAAGATCGGTTTATGTGCCAGCTATATCAGGTTATGCCTAATTAATCCAAACTTAGCAAAAGTGTTGGAAGTTGTAACAAAGCACCCTGTGCCAAACATCAACCAAATCGGTTAAGAATTGCGCCCTCTAGTGGCTCAAGAAGTCAAGATCCAAGATCGGTTTAAAAGGCAGCTATATCAAAATATGCACCGACATGGCTCATTTACAATCCCAACCGACCTACAATGATAAAAAGTGTTTGTGCAAAATTCCAAGCGCCTTTCGAAAGTAAGCGTGCTTTCGACGGACGGACATGGCTAGATCGACTTAAAATGCTACGATCAAGAATATATATACTTTATGACTAATATTTCGAGGTGTTACAAAGGGAATGACGAAATTAGTATATTAGTATAAAAGCAAGTAAAAAGGCGTTAAGTTCGGCCGGGCCGAACTTTGGATACCCACCACATCGGGTATATATGTAAACCACCTTTCATCAAAATTCGGTGAAAATTTCATAACTTATACTCATATACCTCATACCGATCTGAACTATATACGACACGGATGTCGAAAAACCGAATATAGGTCACTGTGTCAAATTTCAGTGAAATCGGATAATAAATGCGCCTTTTATGGGGCCAAGACTTTAAATCAAGATATCGGTCTACATGGCAGCTATATCCAAATCTGGACCGATTTGGGCCAAGTTGCATAAACATGTCGAAAAGCCTAACACTAAGCACTGTCCAAAATTTCGGCGAAATCGAACAATAAATGCCTCTCTTATGGGCCCTAAACCTTAAATCCAGAGATCGGTCTATATACAGCTATATTCAAATCTGGACCGATATGGGCAAAATTGAAGAAGGACGTCGAAGAGCCTAACCAAACTCACTGTCTCAAATTTCAGCGACATCGGACAATAAATGCGTCTTTTATAGCCCCAAAACCTAAAACCTAGATATCGGTCTATATGGCAGCTATATCCAAATCTGGACCGATCTGTGCGATATTGCAGAAGTATGTCAAGGGCCTTAACTTAACTCACTGTTCCAAATTTCGGGGACATCGGGCAATAAATGACCATTTTATGGGCCCAAAACCATAAATCAAGAAATCGGTCTAAATGGCAGCTATATCCAAATTTGAACCGATCTGGACCAAATTGAAGAAATATGTCAAAGGGCCTAATGCATCTCACTGTCCCAAATTTCAGCAAAATCGGATAATGAATGTGGCTATTATGGGCCTTACACCATAAATCGGAGGATCGATCTATATGGCAGCTATATCCAAATCTGGACCGATCTGATTAACTGATCCAAATTAACGAAGGATGTCGATGGGCCTTACACAATTCACTCCCCCGAATTTCATCAAAATCGGATAATAAATGTGGCTTTTGTGGGCCTAAGACCCTAAACCGGAGGATCGGTCTATATGGCAGCTATATCCAAATCTGAACCGATCTAGACCAAATTAAAGAAACATGTCAAAGGGCCTAAGGTAACCCACTGTCCCAAATTTAAGCGAAATCGGGCCATAAATGTGGCTTTTATGGGCCTTAGACCCCAAATCGGAGGATCGGTCTATATGGCTGCTATATCCAAATCTGGACCGAATTGAGCCAAATTGACAAAGGATGTCGAAGGGCCTAACACAACTCACTGTCCCAAATTTCAACAAAATCGGATAATAAATGTGGCTTTTATGCGTCTAAGACCCTAAATCGGCGGATCGGTCTATATGGGGGCTATATCAAGATATAGTCCGATATAGCCCATCTTCGAACTTAACCTGCTTATGGACAAAAAAAAATTTCAGCTCAATATCTCTATTTTTAAAGACTGTAGCGTGATTTCAACAGACAGACGGACAGACGGACGGACATGGCTAGAACGTCTTAGATTTTTACGCTGATCAATAATATATATACTTTATAGGGTCGGAAATGGATATTTCGATGTGTTGCAAACGAAATGACAAAATGGATTTACCCCCATCCTTCGGTGGTGGGTATAACAAGTAATCGCGAACTAAGTTCAGCCGGGCCGAATCTTTGAAAGACACCATCATGGATTCTGCTAAAAATGTATATAAAATAAAATTAGTTGAAGGGTAAATTTTCTTCTACATGCCAAACTTTATTAAACCAGCAAAAATTAAAGCTTCTAGGAACCGAACAAAGACCGATTTGGACCCTACCTGGCACAGTTGTTGGAAGTCTTAACGGAACAAGACATTAAAGTCATAACGGAACAATACATGGAAATCATAATAGAACACTATGTGCAAAATTTCCGCCAAATCGGACAAAAATTGCGGTTTGTAAGGGCTCAAGACGTCAAATCGGTAGATCGGTTTATATGGGAGTAATTTTAGGTTATGGACCGATTTAGACCAAACTTGGCACAGTTGTTGGAAATGGAATACAACGTGCAAAATTTGAGCCGAATCGGATACAAATTGCAGCTGCCAGGGGCTCATGAAGTCAAATCAGGAGATCGCTTTATATGGGAGCTATATCAGGTTAGAGACCGATTTTTTTTGTTGCGGCTTCCAGAGGCTCAAGAATTCAAATCTGGATATGGACATATATGGGAGCTATATATATCTCTGAACCAATATAGCCCATTTGCAATTCCCATTGATCTGCATCGATAAGAAGTATCTTTGCAAAATTTCAAGCGTATAGTTTTTCGCGTTCGCCCGTTTTCATGATTGCGACAGACAGACGAACGGATATGGCTAGATTGACTCAGAACGTCGAGACGATTAAGAATAAATACTTTATGGGGTCATAGACGAATATTTCAAGGTGCTATAAACGGAATGACTAGAGTAGTATACCCCAATCCTATATTGGTGGGTACAAAAATGACATCGAGTAATTTTTCATTACTTATTCTAGCGGCTTTGAATTCGAGATAAAAGTACAGCCAAATACTGAATGGTGTTTTTTTCAGGATTATCTACTCAACAGCAAATTATTCGTTTTACTCTATCTTCAGTGCCTTGCTATTCAGTAGTCTTGAAATGCAATATCATATGGGTTCAGTGTTCACGAGTTCAGCAAAAACAGTCACCAATGTATGGTTTTGTGCAGGGATTTGGAGCCTACCTAGTTTTTGCTGGGTGGAATGTCGAGGGGCCTATTAATACTCACTGTTTTACAAGCGAAATCGAGTAATTCATGCGGCTTTTATGGAGTAAAGACCCTAAATCGGTACTAATAGCATCTATATCGAAATATGGTCCGATCTGGACCGTATTAAATTCCAGCCCTGGTTCAAGTAATTGTTCCAAATTACATATATTACCCCCTTAAGATGGACTTATGGACTTAAGCCTGTTATGGGATCAAGACTCTAAATCAGCAGATCAGTCTAGCGGATCTCATCCATATTCGATTAGGCTATCGAGAGGCCTAATAATGCTCTCTGCTTTTTACGGGGTTAAGACCCTGCATCGGCAGATCGGTCTATATAGCAGCTATATGAATATATGATCCCATATGGGCCATATTTGGGTCGGATTTCGGGCTCCCATGTACAATTTATTTATTGCCGATTTATTTATTGCCTCTCATGACCATCAACATACGTGTTTGTTATGGTCTGAATCGGTCTATAGCCTGATTCAGTTCCCATATAAATCAATCTCTCTAATTTAGTTCTTGAACACCCAAAGGGCGCAATTCTTATTCGAATTGGCTGATATTTTACACAGGTCTCCAACATATAATTTAATTGTGGTCCAAACCGAACCCTATCTTGATATGGCTCTTATGGCAGAGCAAATATTTTCTTTTATGATTTTTTTTGCCTAAGAAGAGATGCCGCGAAAAAAACTCGACAAATGCTCTCCATGGTGGAGGTTATAAAGATTCGGAACTTAGCACGCCTTTACTTGTTACTTGTTCAAATATCAATTGATTTTGATTATCTATTCGATAAAATTAGTTTTTGTATCGATTCTTTTTATACCCACCACCATAGGATCGGGGTATACTAATCTTGTCATTCTGTTTGTAACACCACGAAATATTGGTCTAATATGTAAATTATACATATTCTTGATCGTCCCGAAATTCTAATTCGAACTAGCCATGTCCGTCCGTCTGTCTGTCGAAATCACGATAACGGTCGAAGGCGTAGATCTAACCGCTTAAAGTTTGACACAGATACTTTATATTGATGTAGGGGATTGTAAATGGGCCATATTGGTTCAGATTTGGATTTAGCTCCCTTATAAACCGATCTTCCGGTTTGACATCTTGAACCCTTGGAACCCACGATTTTTGCCCGATTTTTCATGTAGTGTTCTGTTACGATTTTCCACAACTGTGCTAAGTATGGTCCAAATCGGTCAAGAACCAAATCGGAGTCAAAAACGGTCCAAATCGGTCTATAACCTTATATAGCTCCCATATAAGCCGATCATACAACGCTAAATTTTTTGGCTGAAATTTTGTTCATGGTGTTCTGTTATGACTCTCAACAACTGTGCCAGGTACGATTCAAATCGGTGTATAACCTGTTATAGCTCCCATATAAACCGATCTCCAGATTTGAGTCCTTGAGCTTCTGGAAGCCCCAATTTTCTTCCGATTTGGCTGAAATTTTGCATAAAGTGTTTTGTTATGACTGTCAACAACTGCGCCAGGTACGGTCCAATTCGGTTTTTAACTAGATATAGCTGTCATATTCTAGCAGAATCCATGGTGATGGGTTCCCAACTTCGGTCCGGCCGAACTTAGCACGCATTTACTTGTTTTGTTTCGAAACTTTTCAATTCTCACATTGTTCCTGTGTACCTCCGTGGACGAAATATAAAAAAATCAACCTAATTGAATTTCCTCATAAACCATTTTGTTATTTTAAACTATCCTTGGAATCGTGTCGCTTCATTGTCACTTGCACACACATGCTCACATTCATATATTTATATATTGGCAATTCTGGTTTAACCAAAAATGGACCTCTCTTGTTCAGGTACATCTTCGTTTTTGTTCAAGTCATTGCTGCCGGATATTGTTGTCAATATAAATATATGCGATTTGTTTTTTTGAAAAAGAGAGCATAGGGGACCAACGACTACTATTGACTTCAAAGGCCATGCTAGAATGCCTGCTGAGAAGAGGCGCCCTGTGTAGAGGATATGAGTAGCTATAAGGATGACAAAAGCGAAAAGAGAAATAAAATTAAAATCAACTCAATTTCCTTCAGCAATAATTCAACTAGTATACGAAAAGTGGCGGAAGAAGGAAAAAAAAAACAACTTTTATAGTATTTATGTTTGGAGTCCCTTAAAAGGATCTACCTTTAAAAGAGTAACCATTATATACGTATACATGTCACTTCTTGGAAGAGACAAACATGCGGTTGTCTGCATATGTATGTGTGTAAAGTGAATTGCAACAGGCCATGCTGCTTTATTGGATTTGTTCGTCACAAACAGCAACAAGTTGTTTTTATCCTCGCTCTAGCCGAAAGCAAAAACGGCCTACATGCACATCTGCCTTGGTTCAGACTAAAAGCAACAATTTTTACTTTAAATACTTTAAATAATACATGCTGGCAAAAGGAAAAGAACTCAACTTTTTGCAAAGCTAGCAGTAGCTTAAACTCTGCTTACTGGGAAGCAGAAATGCACCAAAACCTTTGTTTTAATGAGGTGCTATGGAGAATTTCGATAGAACTGAATTAAGCGTTTAGATTAATCTTGCGAAAGCTTGCGTGTTTCGACATTCAGACGAACAGATGAACGGACAGACATACGGTCAAATATTGGGTTGCCCAAAAAGTAATTGCGGATTTTTTAAAAGAAAGTAAATACATTTTTAATAAAACTTAGAATAAACTTTAATCAAATATACTTTTTTACACTTTTTTCTAAAGCAAGCTAAAAGTAACAGCTGATAACTGACAGAAGAAAGAATGCAATTACCGAGTCACAAGCTGTGAAAAAATTTGTCAATGCCGACTATATGAAAAATCCGCAATTACTTTTTGGGCAACCCAATAGATGGATAAACGGACATACTGACGGCCAGACAGAAAGACGAAAAGATAGACGGATAAACAGAAGGACAGGCAGAGAGATGGACAAACGGGCAAACAAAGGGATATAAAGACGGTCAGAAATACTAACAAATGGATTAACGGATGAACAAACAGCAGATGGGTTTACGGACACACCCACGGACTGATGGACCGACACACCCACGAACAGACGGATGGACAGACGGACGGACAAGGCTTCATCTACCCCGAGGGTCACAGCAGTCAAGATAAAGTAAGCCCTCGGCCTTTGGTGTAGGGTATAAGAAAATTCGTCTCATATTTACCCAAATAAGTGTTCAAATAAAATAAGGTTTGTTTAAAAAAAAAAAAACAAGTAAAAGCGTGCTAAGTTCGGCCGGGCCGAATCTTATATACCCTCCACCATGGATCGCATTTGTCGAGTTCTTTTCCCGGCATCTCTTCTTAAGCAAAAACAAGTAAAAAGGCGTTAAGTTCGGCCGGGCCGAACTTTGGATACCCACCACCTCGGGAATATACGTAAACCACCTTTCATCAAAATCCGGTGAAAACTGTATACCTGAATTTCGGCGACATCGGATAAAAAATGCACCTTTTATTGGCCTAAAACCGGTCTATATGACAGCTATATCCAAATCTTAACCGATCTGTGCCACATAGAAGAAAGATGTCGAAGGGCCTAAGGCAACTCACTGTTCTAAATTTCGGCGACATCGGACAATAAATGAGCATTTTATGGGCCCAAAACCTGAAATCGAGAGATCGGTCTATATGGCAGCTATATCCAAAATTGGTCCGATCTGCACCAAATTGATGAGGGATATCAAAGGGCCTAACACAATTTACTGTCCCAAATTTCAGCAAAATCGGATAATAAACGTGGCTTTCATGGGCCTATGACCTTAAATCCGAGGATCGGTCTATATGACAGCTATATCCAAATCTGAACCGATCAGAGCCAAATTGACGAAGGGTGTCGAAGGGCTTAACACAACTCACTGTCCCAAATTTCAGCAAAATCGAATAATAAATGAGGCTTTTATGGGCCTTAGACCCTAAATCGGAGGATCGGTCTATATGGCAGCTATATCCAAATCTGAACCGATCTGGGCCAAATTAACAGAGGAAGTCGAAAGGTCCAACACAACTCACTGTCCCAAATTTCAGCAAAATCGAATAATAAATGAGGCTTTTATGGGCCTTAGACCCTAAATCGGAGGATCGGTCTATATGGCAGCTATATCCAAATCTGAACCGATCTGGGCCAAATTAACAGAGGAAGTCGAAAGGCCTAACACAACTCACTGTCCCAAATTTCACCAAAATCGGATAATAAATGTGGCTTTTATGGGCCTAAGACCCTAAATCGGAGGATCGGTCTATATGGGGGCTATATCAAGATATAGTCCGATATAGCCCATCTTCGAACTTAACCTGCTTATGGACAAAAAAAGAATCTGTGCAAAATTTCAGCTCAATATCTCTATTTTTAAAGGCTGTAGCGTGATTTCAACAGACAGACGGACAGACGGACAGACGGACGGACATGTCTAGATCGTCTTAGATTTTCACGCTGATCAAGAATATATATACTTTATAGGGTCGGAAATGGATATTTCGATGTGTTGCAAACGGAATGACAAAATGAATATACCCCCATCCTTCGGTGGTGGGTATAAAAAGGATATAAGAAAAGATTTGCTCTGCTATTAGTGCGAGACCTGGAGACCTGTGTAAAATGTCAGCCAATTCGAATAAGAATTGCGCTCTTTGTGAGCTCAAAAAGTAAAATAGAGAGATCGATTTATATGGGAGCTGTATCGGGCTATGGACCGATTCAGACCATAATAAACACGTATGTTAATGGTCATGAAAGAATCTGTCGTACAAAATTTCAGGCAAATCGGATAATAATTGCGACCTCTAGAGGCTCAAGAAGTCAAGATCCCGGATCGATTTATATGGCAGCTATATCTGGTTATGAACCGACTTGTACTTTATTTGACACAGTTGTTGAAAGTAACAATAAAAAAACGTCTTGCGAAATTTCAGCCAAATCGGATAGGAATTGCGCCCTCTAGAAGCTCAAGAAGTCAAGTCACCAGATCTGTTTATATGACAGCTATATCAGGTTATGAACCGATTTGAACCATATTTGGCACAGTTGTTGGATATCATAACAAAATACTACGTGCAAAATTCATTCAAATTGGATAAGAATTGCGCCCTCTAGAGGCTCAAGAAGTCAAGACCCCAGATCGGTTTATATGGCAGCTGTATCAGGTTATGGACCGATTTGAACCATACTTGGCACAGTTGTTGGATATCGTAACAAAACACGTCGTGCAAAATTTCATTCCAATCGGATAAGAATTGCGCTCTCTAGAGGCTCAAGAAGTCAAGATCCAAGATCGATTTATATGGCAGCTATATCAGGTTATGAACCGATTTGAACCATACCTGGCACAGTTATTGGATATCACAGCAAAACACATCGTGCAAAATTTCATCCCAATCGGATAAGAATTGCGCACTCTACAGGCTCAAGAAGTCAAGACCCAAGATCGGTTTATATGGCAGCTATATCAAAACATGGCCGATATGGCCCATTTACAATACCAACCGACCTACACTAATAAGAAGTTTTTGTGCAAAATTTCAAGCGGCTTTCGGAAGTTAGCGTGCTTTCGACAGACAGACGGACGGACGGACGGACGGACATGGCTAGATCGAAATAAAATTTCACGACGATCAAGAATATATATACTTTATGGGGTCTCAGACGAATATTTCGAGTAGTTACAATCAGAATGACGAAATTAGTATACCCCCCATCTTATGGTGGAGGGTGTATAAATACTATATTGTATCACACTTTTAAGCCAACATTAAATGTGTCCTGCATGACTCGCATTCTTGGCAACAGGCAAGTCAAACTGGCTTATAACGTATTCCAGCGGCAGACATGAAGGCATGAGTTAAAGGGTCACCAACACACACACATCCATTGAAAGACTCACTCTCCTCACTTTAGCACTTTATAATGCAGCCAGAGTAAAGGCAACGAAAAAAACACACAAAAAATTGCAAAATAAAAGTGGTGCCACATAAAACAAATCTATATAAAATTGCCAACAAAGCTTGTTGGATTGGAAAGTGTTGAAAGCTGTATTACAACTATGAAATCGAATGCAACAAGCGGCACAAAGCACAAAAGGCGGAGGCAACAGCCATAACCACAACATCAACATAAGCAACAAAATCACAATTGGAAATGTGTTGAACATTCGGCCGGAGCCAGGCCGAGCTAGGTAGCCACACAAACAGATTTCAATGCAGCCAGCTAGATACCCATGCAGCCAGTCAGCCAGGCACTCAGCTATCCAGCCACTTCATAAATAATTCATTTGCTTTGGGGGTTCTCTGTTTGCAACAGCCTTCCGCCCCTTCATTCGCATTTAGTTTTATTTGATTTTCAGTTTTTTTTAGGTTTGCAGCAGTTAGTCGCATTGGTGGATTGGTGGTGCTCTGAGTTGCTTCCTTAAATGCCATTTTTCAGTTGTTGATTCATCTATTCATTCATTCGTTCGAGGCGGAAAATGGCATAGGATGGAGCAATCAATGATGTTTAGACCATATTATGGTTGGCAGGAGGTGTATTGTTTTATTTCATTATTGGAACATGATATCCTTTAGAGCAATTTCAAAAAAAAGTCCTTCAATGCAGGCATTTTTTTTTTGTATATTTCCAAGAGATTTGATTGCATCCTTAGTCTTTGTAGCTTACTTAGTGGTGTGGTATATTAAGATAATTATTTTCAAATAATTGCTTTCAGGATTATGTACATTTTATTACAACAAACGATTTAACGCAATTACATGATAATTTTAAACTAAAGGAGATAAAGAAGACAAATTGAATTAGGAAACAAATGGGCTTTCCAAGGGTAAGGCTACAAAGAACCAAGTGCAGCACGTGGTCTCAAAAACACCTTAGCTCTAACCACTTCGAATTTGAAAGTGTTATTTCTACCCCATCATATGTGACATATTTTTTACTAGATTTTTTCGATTCTGTCCCACTATGAGATGGACAGATGTGTAGCGAAAGGGATGGATAGATTATCGATAGGACATAAAGCCGATAAAGGGTCTAATGCCCTTTAATGCTCAATTTTTTATCCGATTTCGCTGAAATTTCAAATAGTGAGTAGTTTAAGGCTTCCCGATGTCCTAAATATGGTTCAGATCAGACTATTATTCTTTTAAGATTTAAGCGAAATTTTGTATGCTCTCTTATAGTAACCTACAAACAAACATTTGGTATCCACATTTCGGATGGGGTACCTAGGGGGCCGCCCCACCCCCAAAAACCTACCAAATTTATATATAGTCCAATCACTACAATATGGGGCTCAAATGAAAGGAATTTAAGAGTAGAAAACGTATCTGATATTCAATTGTCGGACCAAGTGTTTGGGGGACCACCCCAACCCCCAAAACCCCACTAAATCGGACATATTTACTGACAATAGCAATGTGGGATTCAAATGAATGGTATTTGCGAGTAGATTGGGAATCTGCCATCCAAATGTAGGACCAAGTTTCTGGGGGTCCACCCCTACCCAAACACACCTCCCAAAGGGAACCAATTTACCACCATAGCAATATGGGGCTCAAATGAAAGGTCTTTGGGAGTAAAGCACGAATCTGATATCAATATTCGGGAAAAGCATTTATGGGCCACCCCAACCACATAAAACCACTCAAATAGGACGTATTTGCCGACTATTGTAATATGGGGCTCAAATTAGAGGTATTTTAGAGTATAACAAGTAAAAAGGCGTTAAGTTCGGCCGGGCCGAACTTTGGATACCCACCACCTCGGGTATATATGTAAACCACCTTTCATCAAAATTCGGTGAAAATTTCATACCTTATACTCATATACCGATCTGAACTATATACGACACGGATGTCGAAAAGCCGAGCATAAGTCACTGTGTCAAATTTCAGTGAAATCGGATTATAAATGCGCTTTTTATGGGGCCAAGACTTTAAATCGAGATATCGGTCTACATGGCAGCTTTATCCAAATCTGGACCGATTTGGGCCAAGTTGCATAAACATTTCGAAGAGCCTAACACTAAGCACTGTCCCAAATTTCGGCGAAATCGGAATATAAATGCCTCTTTCATGGGCCCTAAACCTTAAATCCAGAGATCGGTCTATATGGCAGCTATATTCAAATCTGGACTGATCTGGGCAAAATTGAAGAAGGACGTCGAAGAGCCTAACCAAACTCACTGTCTCAAATTTGAGCGACTTCGGAAAATAAATGCGTCTTTTATGGCCCCAAAACCTAAAACCTAGATATCGGTCTATATGGCAGCTATATCCAAATCTGGACCGATATGTGCGATATTGCAGAAGTATGTCAAGGGACTTAACTTAACTCACTGTTCGAAATTTCGGGGACATCGGGCAATATATGAGCATTTTATGGGCCCAAAACCATAAATCAAGAAATCGGTCTATATGGCAGCTATATCCAAGTTTGAACCGATCTGGACCAAATTGAAGAAATATGTCAAAGGGCCTAAGACAAGTCACTGTCCCAAATTTCAGCGAAATCGGACCATAAATGTAGCTTTAATGGGCCTTAGACCCTAAATCGGAGGATCGATCTATATGGCAGCTATATCCAAATCTGGACCGATCTGAGCCAAATTGACAAAGGATATTGAAGGGCCAAACACAACTCACTGTCCCAAATTTCAACAAAATCGGATAATAAATGTGGCTTTTATGGGCCTTAGACCCCAAATCGGCGGATCGGTCTATATGGGGGCTATATCAAGATATAGTCCGATATAGCCCATCTTCGAACTTAACCTGCTTATGGACAAAAAAAGAATCTGTGCAAAATTTCAGCTCAATATCTCTATTTTTAAAGACTGTAGCGTGATTTCAACAGACAGACGGACAGACGGACGGACATGGCTAGATCGTCTTAGATTTTTACGCTGATCAAGAATATATATACTTTATAGGGTCGGAAATGGATATTTCGATGTGTTGCAAACGGAATGACAAAATGAATATATCCCCATCCTTCGGTGGTGGGTATAAAAACAGCAAAATCAAACAACTAAAAAAGTGTTGAGTTCTGCCGGGCCGAATCTTATATACCCTCCACCATGGATTGCATTTGAGCCCATGTAGAATTGCATACTACATGGGCTCCAGAAGCAAAATCAGCAGATGGGTTTATATGAGAACTATATCAGGTTATGAAGCGATGTGGATCATACTTGGCACAGATGTTGAAAGAAATTTCAGCAAAATCGGATAAGAATTGCGCTCTCTAGACACTTAAGAAGTCAAGACCCAAGATCGGTTTATATGGCAACTATATCACTATCAAGACATGAATTATATCAAGACATGAACCGATATGGCCCAAATATAATCCCAACCGACCTACACTAATAAAAAGTATATGTGCAAAATGTTAAGCGCCTAGCTCTACTCCTTCGAAAGTTAGCGTGCTTTGCACAGACAGACGGACGGACATGGCTAGGTCGACTTAAAATGTCACGAAGATCAAGAATATATATACTTTATGGGGTCTTAGGCGCATATTTCGCGTAGTTACAAACAGAATGACGAAATTAGTATACCCCATCTTATGGTGGAGGGTATAAAAACGTGTTAAATTCGGCCGTACCGAACTTTTGCTCTGTTTTTGTAGTGTTCTGTTACGGCCTCCAACAACAGTGTTAATTACGGTCCAAAGCAATCGATAACTTGATAAAGCCCGTATATAAACCGGGATTTCGATCATTCTTAGATTATTTGCTGGTTTTACAGAAGTTTGGTACGCAGATTAAAATTATTCCTTTCATCATAATTTATTTTGTATAATGTTTGGGCAACTAGACGCCACCGTTTGTAATTGATTTAGTATGGCACAGTGAGATCGGTCTATATTTTGATATAGCTGCTTTACAGACCATTCTCACAATCTAAATTTTTGTGCCCCTAAATACCGCATTTACTACCTTATTTCGATGAAAATGTGCACTTTAAGTTGTGTTAGGCCTTTCGACATTCGTGTCGAGTATAGTTTAGATCGAACCATATTTTGATATAGCCCCCATATACTAACCTCTCGTTTACAAGTCATTCACCCATAAATGACATATGTATTACCTAGTTTAGCTGAAATTTGGTTCAGTTAATTGTATTAAAACACGACGCAACCTTTCCGAATATGGAGCAAATAAAAAGCAAATGTATTGGTTGCTCAAAAAGTAATTGCGGATTTTTCATTTAGTCGGCGTTGAGAAATTTTTTCAACGGCTTGTGACTCTGTAATTGCATTCTTTCTTCTGTCAGTTATCAGCTGTTACTTTTAGCTTGCTTTAGAAAAAAGTGCGCGAAATTTTGTTTACATTTGTTTGTTTGGCGTCAATTTTAATATAGAGCCCACAAAGGAGCATTTTCGTCATATTTTACTTTACTATTTCCATAAAGGAAAAAACGCGGAGCAGGTTGCTAAAAAGTTACGAGATGTGTATGGTGATAAAACCTTAAAAGGAAGACAGTGTCAAAATTGTTTTCGCAAATTCCGTTCTGGAGATTTTTCACTTAAAAATGAGCCACGTTCAGGTCGGCCAAATGAAGTTGATGATGACCAAATCAAAGCATTAATCGAATTGGATCGTCATGTAACTGAGCGTGAGATAGGAGAGAAGTTAAATATACCAAAATCAACCGTTCATTATAACATATCAAGTCTTGGACTGGTGAATTTATATTAATTTAATTTAATTTAATTTAATTTAATTTAATTTAATTTAATTTAATTTAATTTAATTTAATTTAATTTAATTTAATTTAATTTAATTTAATTTAATTTAATTTAATTTAATTTAATTTAATTTAATTTAATTTAATTTAATTTAATTTAATTTAATTTAATTTAATTTAATTTAATTTAATTTAATTTAATTTAATTTAATTTAATTTAATTTAATTTAATTTAATTTAATTTAATTTAATTTAATTTAATTTAATTTAATTTAATTTAATTTAATTTAATTTAATTTAATTTAATTTAATTTAATTTAATTTAATTTAATTTAATTTAATTTAATTTAATTTAATTTAATTTAATTTAATTTAATTTAATTTAATTTAATTTAATTTAATTTAATTTAATTTAATTTAATTTAATTTAATTTAATTTAATTTAATTTAATTTAATTTAATTTAATTTAATTTAATTTAATTTAATTTAATTTAATTTAATTTAATTTAATTTAATTTAATTTAATTTAATTTAATTTAATTTAATTTAATTTAATTTAATTTAATTTAATTTAATTTAATTTAATTTAATTTAATTTAATTTAATTTAATTTAATTTAATTTAATTTAATTTAATTTAATTTAATTTAATTTAATTTAATTTAATTTAATTTAATTTAATTTAATTTAATTTAATTTAATTTAATTTAATTTAATTTAATTTAATTTAATTTAATTTAATTTAATTTAATTTAATTTAATTTAATTTAATTTAATTTAATTTAATTTAATTTAATTTAATTTAATTTAATTTAATTTAATTTAATTTAATTTAATTTAATTTAATTTAATTTAATTTAATTTAATTTAATTTAATTTAATTTAATTTAATTTAATTTAATTTAATTTAATTTAATTTAATTTAATTTAATTTAATTTAATTTAATTTAATTTAATTTAATTTAATTTAATTTAATTTAATTTAATTTAATTTAATTTAATTTAATTTAATTTAATTTAATTTAATTTAATTTAATTTAATTTAATTTAATTTAATTTAATTTAATTTAATTTAATTTAATTTAATTTAATTTAATTTAATTTAATTTAATTTAATTTAATTTAATTTAATTTAATTTAATTTAATTTAATTTAATTTAATTTAATTTAATTTAATTTAATTTAATTTAATTTAATTTAATTTAATTTAATTTAATTTAATTTAATTTAATTTAATTTAATTTAATTTAATTTAATTTAATTTAATTTAATTTAATTTAATTTAATTTAATTTAATTTAATTTAATTTAATTTAATTTAATTTAATTTAATTTAATTTAATTTAATTTAATTTAATTTAATTTAATTTAATTTAATTTAATTTAATTTAATTTAATTTAATTTAATTTAATTTAATTTAATTTAATTTAATTTAATTTAATTTAATTTAATTTAATTTAATTTAATTTAATTTAATTTAATTTAATTTAATTTAATTTAATTTAATTTAATTTAATTTAATTTAATTTAATTTAATTTAATTTAATTTAATTTAATTTAATTTAATTTAATTTAATTTAATTTAATTTAATTTAATTTAATTTAATTTAATTTAATTTAATTTAATTTAATTTAATTTAATTTAATTTAATTTAATTTAATTTAATTTAATTTAATTTAATTTAATTTAATTTAATTTAATTTAATTTAATTTAATTTAATTTAATTTAATTTAATTTAATTTAATTTAATTTAATTTAATTTAATTTAATTTAATTTAATTTAATTTAATTTAATTTAATTTAATTTAATTTAATTTAATTTAATTTAATTTAATTTAATTTCATTTCATTTCATTTCATTTCATTTCATTTCATTTCATTTCATTTAATTTCTCCTTGAAAAAATTTGTCACATTTGTTAGTTCCCCATGACTTTTGAATATTGCTAAGATTTCCCCAATTATATGCTTCATTTTGATTAATTTTTTGTAGAAATTTTCTGTTTATTTGATGTGGCCATTGTGGCCGATAGTAGAAGTGGAATATTGTGCTATGACTGCTTTGATCATTTTTCGACACTAATGGCCATTGGGTTAGTCACTCGATGCTTGATGTCGGTGGTTGCTGGCACATGATATGCAAATCCAATTTGATTATGTTAATATCCCTGGAATATACATGGCCAATACCAATTTCATCATTGTCAGTCATTGCGTTGCAGCAGCACCACCACCGTCATCCATTGCAGCGAAGCCACTAAAATTGTTTATTATCATCAGCAGCAGCAGCATGGAAAGTTATAGAGCGCTACCCCAGAAGGGGCTTTAACAAATGGGGAGAGATACAATTCTGCGAGGTTGTGAAATTCAAAGCCGAAATATGGCACTCTTATGATAAAGCCAAGTATCACCCCTCCCCTCTCACAGAGCTGCAAACAAGAGCAACCTATAAAGCCAACACTACTTCTATTTAGCCATTCTTTTAGCTTTTAGTCTTTGAAGCTGTATGGGTTAGGCATGGCGCCCGCCTAGCGGTTGATTGTTTGTTGCCTATGTGCCGATGTGTGTGTGTGTGTGTGTGTGCTTGTGAAAGTATTTAAGTTTGTTGTCACATTATGCCGGCCATAATTTTGTTTGGTTTTTTCATTTAGTCACTATCGCAGCGGCCCCGCGTTGTTGACCATATCCTTCGCAATGGTGGTTTGTTGTTGCAAATACCATGGCCTCTTTTATCAAATTTTGAATGAGGAATGTGTGAGTGTACGCGTGTTTTCAACGGCATGTGTCACTCATGTTCATTTTTTGCATTTGACTGTTTGCCGCATGTCACTCAGATGGATTCTTTATGTCGTAGTTGTTGTTGGTTTGTATTTATTCGAGGTCTTGTCAGTCACAAAGTGTCAAAATGGATATTTTTCTTTTTTTTGGAGAATTTTCAATGTTGATGGATTTTGGCATAGGAATTTTATGTTAAGGAAGGCTTAAAAAACAAGTTTCAAGGAAATAGTTTAAAATTTAAAACTAAAGATCTACATTTCCCGCCTGCACATCAGTGTTTATCAGAGTGTCTTTTGAATATCCTTTTCCAATTTGGCTCCGATCGGTTCAGATTTGGATATAGCTGCCATATAAACCGATCTCTCGATTTAAGATCTTGGGCCCATAAAAGGCGCATTTATTGTCCGATGTTGCCGAAAATTGGGACAGTGAGTTATGTTAGAGCCATCGATATCCCTCTTAAATTTCGCCCAGATCGGTTCAGATTTGGATATAGCTGTCATATAGACCGATTTATCGATTTAAGGTCTTGGCTCCATTAAAGGCACATTTATTGTCCGATTTCGCCGAAAGTGTGTTCGATCTCTCGATTTAAGTCCTTGAGGCCATAAAAATACGTTTATTATTCGTTTTTTCCGAAATTTAACTCAGTAAGCTTAGTTAGGCACCTCGACATTCGTGTTTATTATAGCCCAGAGCGGTCTATATTTAGATATTGCTGCCATAAAGTCCGATCTCCCGAATTGAGTTATGTTATGCTCTTCGACATCTTTCTGCATTTTAGCCCATTTCGGTTCAGATTTGAATATAGCTGCCATATAGACCGATCTCTGGATTTATGGTCATGGGCCCAATCTGAAGAAGGAAATCGAAGGGCCTTACACAACTCATTGTCTCCGTTCGACATCCTTCTTCAAATTGGCCCAGATCGGTTCAGATTTGGATATAGCTGTCATATAGTCCGATCTCTCGATTTAAAGTCTTGTCCCCATAAAAGGCGCATTTAAAATCAGATTTCGCTGAAATTTGACACAGGGATTATGTTAGGCTTTTCGACATTTGCGTTGTATATAGTTCAGATCGGTCTACATTTAGATATAGCTACCAAAGAGATCAAATAATTGAACAATGACTTGTACTTATTAGACCACTCAATGTCCAAGTCAAATTTAGTCCAAAATATTTCAATATAACTTATATGGGGGCATAATTTATGCCAAATGGGTGTATAGCCTGATATAGCTCCATTATAAACCGATCTCTCTAATTGACCTCTTGATCCCCTACAACACCAAATTTTTGGCTGATTTAGATGAAGTTTTGCAAGTCATGTTGTGGTACGACTTCCAACAGTCATGTCAGTTATGGTCTAAATCGGCGTATAATCTATTATGGTCTAAGTCGACGTAGCTCCCATATAAATCAATCCCCAGATTTGAATTACTGGTCCCCTAGAACCCCAGATTTGACTTACTGGCTAACTTGGCTGCAATTTTGCCCATCCATGAACAGTAAAATCAAGTAAAAGCGATTTAAGTTCCACCATTAAACGCATCTGACAATTTCTGTAAATAATTTTTGAAAATAGTGCCTTCAGATTTGACGCAAGAAGTCAAATCTGAAGGTCGGTTTGTGTGGGGATAGACCGATTTGAAATTCACTTAGCAAGTTTGTCGAGTCTAACAAAACATCATCTTAAGAATTTCAGCCAAATCGTAAAATATTTGGGTCCTCTTGAGGCTCAAAAAGTATAATACAGAGGTTGTTGTATACGAAAGCTATATCAGGTGACGAAACCATTTGGATCACACTTGGCACAGTTGTTGTTTGGAGTCATAACGAAACATCACGTACAAATTTTCAGTCAAATCGGATAATAATTGCCCACTCTACAGGATCAAGAAGTATAATCCGGAGATCGGATGAGAACTACACCAGGTGATGACCCGATTTGGATAACGATTTCACGTCTGAAGACCTCGGAAGCCGCAATTTTTGTCCTAACATTTTTAACGTAGTGTTCTGATAATACTTCCAACAACAAATACGGACCAAATCGGTCGTTATCCTGATGCAGCTCCCATTTAAACCGATCTCTTTTTATACCAACCACCGAAGGATGGGGGTATATCAATTTTGTCATTCCGTTTGCAACACATCATAATATCCATTACCGACCCTATAAAGAATATATATTCTTGATCTGCGTAAAAATCTAAGACGATCTAGCCATGCCCGTCTGTCTGTTGGAATCACGCCACAGTCTTTAAAAATAGAGATATTGAGCTTAAACTTTGCACAGATTCCATTTTTATCCACAAGCAGGTTAAGTGTGAAGATGGGCTACATCTTGATATAGCCCCCATATAGACCGATCCGCCGATTTAGAGTCTTAAGCATATTAAAACCTCATTTATTACCCGATTTTGCTGAAATTTGGGACAGTGAGCTGTGTTATGCCCTTCGATATCCTTCTTCAATTTGGTCCAGATCGGCCCAGATTTTGATATAGCTCCCATATAGACCGATCCTCCGATTTATTTATAATCCAATTAGGTTAGGACCCAAATAGGTCCAGATTTGGAAATAGATGCCCCCATAAGAGGAGCATTTATAAACCGATTTCATTGAAATTGCACACCGTACTTATGTTAGGCTTCTCGACATTTGTGCCGTATATGCTTCAGATCGGTTTATATATACCTACTAAAAAGACAAATATTTTGTTATACACTATTGAACAATGACTTGTACTTATTAGTATTTGGTCCAAATCGGAAAATATTTCGATATAGCTGCTATGGGGCATAAGGTATGCATTTTTCACCGGATTTTGACGAAAGGTGGTTTACATATATACCCGAGGTGGTGGGTATCCAAAGTTCGGCCCGGCCGAACTTAACGCCTTTTTACTTGTTAATCCTTCTTCGGTTAAAAGAAGCATTAATTTTTACCTGTTTTGGCAGAAATTTGACACATAGAATAAAATTATGCCATTAAGATAAGTTTAATTTGTAGCGCACGCTTATGGGCCCAACCGTACGCCCACCAAAGCGCAGAGGTTAGCCTATCAGCCTATGACGCTGAATACCTGGGTTCTATATATATATATATATATACAGATTTGCCTACTTAAGGTCTTAGGCCCATTAAAGCCACATTTATAATCGGAGTTCTTGTTGAAATTTGGCGCAGCGAGTTTTGTTAGTCCACTAGATATTTTTGTTCAATACGGTAAAGCGAGTTGTATAAGGCTCCTCGATATCTTTGTTCAATTTGGCCCAGATCGGTTCAGATTTGGATAAAGCTGCTATATATGCTATCTGTCGATTAGAGGAATTGGGCCCATAAAGAGCGCATTTAATATGCGAATATATCGCAGAAATCTGTTATAGCGAATTGTGGTAGGCTCCTCGACAACCCTGTTCAATACGGTTCAGATCGGTCCAGATATAGATGTAACAATGAGTTCAGATAGGCTTATCGTATCAAGGATGGCCAAGTACGGGCTATATTTGGGTAAAGCTGCCACATATGCCTTCAATGTACTTAATATTACATTTCCCATGAACATTCCATTAAGGAGCAGGAGATACTTCCCTCATATCAATGAGTGCAGCCCGATTAAAGTGTAATAAGGGGCTCACCTTTTTTATGTCGAGTCCGAATTGCGTGGCGCATGGCGACATTACTTGGTAGAGAAGATTTAACATGGCAGGCTACCTCACAAATGTAGCCAGCATTAGTTAGGGGATAATCACCGCTGACAATTTTTCTCATGCTAACGCCAGGATTTGAACCCAGGTTTTCGGCGTCATAGGCGGACTAATATCTGCGCCACGATGGCCTCCGATGCCGATCTCTCGATTTAAGTTTTGAGGCCATAAAAGCACGCTTATTATACGATTTCCCTGAAATTTGACTCAGTGAGCCTTGTTAGGCTCTTCGACATTCGTGTTTAATATAACCCAAAGCGGTCTATATTTAGATATTGCTGACATAAAGACCAATCACCCGATTTAAGGTCTTGGACCTATAAAGGCGCATTTATTTCCCGATTTGGCTGATATTTACCACAGTGTGCCAAGTTAAGCTCTTCGATATCCATGCCATATTTGGTTCAGATCGGTCTATAATTATATATAGCTGCCACACTTTTATACCGATCTTCTGGTTTGAGATCATAGGCCCATATTAGATGAATTTTTTAACCGATAAATTTGGAATAATAAGTTGTATAAGACCCTTTTACAGCCTTCCTGAATACGACGGTGATCGGACTATATTTAGACATAGCTGCTATGGGTTCAAAAATTATGCATTTTTCACCGTATTATGACGAAAGGATATATCCGAGGGATGTAAATGGGCCAAATCGGTCTATGTTCTTGAGCGTCTAGAGGGCGCAATTCCTATCCGGTTTGGCTGAAATTTAGCATGACGCGTTTTGTTATGACTTCTAATAATTGTGCCAGGTGTGGTTCAAATCGATCTATAACCTCATATAACTGCCATTTAAACCGATCTTGGATCTTGTCTTCTTGAGCCCCCAGAGGTCGTAATTATTATCCGATTTAGCAGAAATTTTGCACACCGCCTTCCCATGGCCTACAACATATGTGCCAAATATGGTCCGAATCGGCCTATAGCCTGATACAGCTCCATATAAACCGATCTCTCTATTTTACTTCTTGAGCCCCTAAAGGGCGCAATTCTTACTCGAATTTACTGAAATTTTACACAATGACTACCATGGTCTTCATCGTTCAGTTCAATTATGGTCCGAATCGAACCATAACTTCAAGATTCGTCCCGGCCGAATTTAGCACGCTTTTACTTGCTTCCTCATTTAAAATATTAAATTTTAATATTCTGTTTACACAAAAATTTCTGTGTTTGCATCATCATAAATCTTTCTCAGAATTGTTGCCATACACATGCTGTCATTTGAATGTAAAACGTGATTTTGTTGAGTACTCGCAGAACCAAATGATGCATCACAATTTGCATAACTCGAACAAAACTAATGCATAAGGAGATTATGATAGTTTACACAACATTCAGTATTATACCCACTACCAAATGATAGAGGTATATTCATTTTATCAGTCCATTTGCAACACATCGAAATATTCGTGCGGTCTTACAAAGTGTATATATTGTTTATACCCATCACCATAGATTGGTCATTTCGTTTGTAACATCTCGAAATATTGATATGTGACCCCATAAAGAACATATATTCTTGATCGTCTGTACATTTTGAGATGATCCAGCCATGTCCATCCATCCATCCGTGCGTCCCTCCGTCCCACCGTCGGTCCGTCAATCCATCCGTTTGTCTGTCTGTCGAAATCGCGATAGCGTTCGAGCGCATAAAGCTAACAGCTTGAAAATTTCATTAGATACATCCATAATTGATGTGGGTCGTTGGGGATTACAAATGGCTCATATCGGTTAAGATTTGAATAAAGCTCCCATATAACCCGATCTTCCGATTTGACATCTTGAGTCCGTGGAAGCCGCAATTTTTTTCCGAATTGGCTAAAATGTTGCACATTGTGTTCTTTTACAACTTTCAATAAATGTGCCAAGTACGGTCTAAATCGGTCTTAAACCCGCTGTAGTTCCCATTTAAACTGATCTCTCGATTATCCTTGTTAGGTTCCTAGAATATTTATTTTTTTTTATTTTGTGTCAATTTTATGCAGAATCCATGGGTTTAAAAGATTCGGCCGAACTTAACACGTTTTTGCTTGTTGACAGTTTTACCATTCTATAAAGAAACATGGACCATGTCCATATGTCTGTCCGTCCGTACGTTCGTGCAGGAGGATTCGGCAATAAATCCTCCATATTGGGGAGTAAAGCCCTAAATCGGAGGATTGGTCTATATGGCCTATATATCTAAATGTGAGCAGATATTGATTATATCCGGTTGGTATATCGGGGATCCATTACAACTCACGGTTGGAAACTTCAAAGAAATCGGAAAATAAATGCGTTTTATTGGCTTAAGACCCATAATCGATATTGGCAACAATATCGAAATATGATTCGGTCTCGACCATCTTCGCCTCGGACAACAGTAGACCTATGCATGAAAATCGAATTATAAATGAATATTTTATGGGCATAAAACCCTCATAATAATCGACAGATCGGCTTTTATGGTCCGACCCGGATAAAATTTTTTTCAGATAACGAGATGCCTAGTGCAGTTCACTGATCCAAATTTCAGCGAAATCGGATAATAAATTCGCCTGTTACGGGCTTAAGATCCTAAATAGACAGATCGGTCCATAAGTAAACCGCATCCAAATATGGTCCGATGTAGACCATATGAAGTTCAAATATCGACGAGCCTATTAAACATTATCATTCTAAGTTTTTGTGAAACGAGTAGTAAATGCGGCTGTTATGGGCTCAAGACCGGTCTATTAGGCAGCTTTATGTAAATGTAGCGCAATATGGACGTATATCGGAGGCCATACCGCAAATCATTGATCTCGGCAACTCGGTAGGTCAGTAGACCTATATCCGAATTTAGTCCCATTTGGCCCATTCAATAAAAAAACAAGTAAAAGCGTGCTAAGTTCGGCCGGCCCGAATCTTATATACCCTCCACCATGGATCGCATTTGTCGAGTTCTTTTCCCGGCATCTCTTCTTAGGCAAAAAAGCATATAAGAAAAGAGTTGCTCTGCTATTAAAACGATATCAAGATATGGTCCGGTTCGGACCACAATTCAATTATATGTTGGAGACCTGTGTAAAATTTCAGCCAATTCGTATAAGAATTGCGCCCATTGGGGCTCACGAAGTAAAATAGAGAGAACGATTTATATGGGATCTGTATCGGGTTATAGACCGATTCAGACCATAATAAACACGTTTGTTGATGGTCATGAGAGGATCCGTCGTACAAAATTTCAGACATATAGGATAATAACTACGACCTCTAGGGGTCAAGAAGTCAAGATCCCAGATCGGTTTATATGGCAGCTATATCAGGTTATGAACCGATTTGAACCTTATTTGACACAGTTGTTGAAAGTAAAAATAAAATACGTCATGCAAAATTTCAGCCAAATCGGATAGGAATTGCGCCCTCTAGAAGCTCAAGAAGTCAAGGTCCCCAGATCTGTTTATATGACAGCTATATCAGGTTATTGACCGATTTCAACCATACTCGGCACAGTTGTTGGACATCATAACGAAATACTTCATGCAAAAATTCATTCAAATCGGATAAGAATTGTGCCCTCTAGAGGCTCAAGAAGTCAAGACCCAAAATTGGTTTATATGGCAGCAATATCAGGTTATAGACCGATTTAAACCATACCTGGCACAGTTGTTGGATATCATCACAAAACACGACGTGCGAAATTCCATTCCAATCGGATAAGAATTGCGCCCTCTAGAGGCTCAAGAAATCAAGACCCAAGATCGGTTTATATGGCAGCTATATCCGGTTATGGACCGATTTGAATCATACTTAGCACAGTTGTTGGATATCGTAACAAAACACGTGGTGCAAAATTTTATTTCAATCGGATAAGAATTGCGCACTCTAGAGGCTCAAAAAGTCAAGACCCAAGATCGGTTTATATGGCAGCTATATCAGGTTATGGACCGATTTGAACCATACTTGACCCAGTTGTTGGATATCATAACAAAATACATCGTGCTAAATTTCATTCTGATCGGATAAGGATTGCGCACGCTAGAGGCTCAAGAAGTCAAGACCCAAGATCGGTTTATATGGCAGCTATATCACGTTATGAACCGATTTGAACCATACTTGGCACACTTGTTGGATATCATAGAAAAACACGTTGTGCAACATTTCATTCCAATCGGATAAGAATTGCGCACTCTAGAGGCTCAAGAAGTCAAGACTCAAGACCGGTTTATATGGCAGCTATATCAAAACATGGACCGATATGGCCCATTTACAATACCAACCGACCTACACTAATAAGAAGTATTTGTGCAAAATTTCAAGCGGCTAGCTTTACTCCTTCGGAAGTTAGCGTGCTTTCGACAGACAGACGGACGGACGGACTGATGGACGGACGGACGGACATGGCTAGATCGACATAAAATGTCGCGACGATCAACAATATATATACTTTATGGGTATGAGTGTATAAAAATATTTGTATGGGAGAAATACGAGTCTGTGCTAAATGTGGAGCGATTACAACTGATGGACAGACGGACAGATACACGGAGATCGTTACGTCGTCTTAGAATTTTACGACAATCAGATATATATATACCTTGTATTTTCGGAAAAGGATATTTCTATGTGTTGCAGGTGGAATTACTAAATCTAAATCTGAACCGATATATCCTATTTGCAATCTCCAATGACCTACATCATTATTAAGTATCTATGCAAAATTTTAAACGACTAGATTTACGAGCTGTCGTGATTTCGAGAAATGAACGGACCGACATAGCTTAGTCAACTCAGAACCTCGAGACGATCAAGAATATATATTCTTTATGGGGTCTTAGAAAAATATTTCGAGGTGTTATAGACGGAATGATAAGATTAGTAAAACCCCATACTATTGCTGAGGGTATAAAAATCTATGACGATATAGCCATGTCCGTTCGTCCGTCTGTCTGTTGAAATCACGATACAAAATAAAGATATTGAGCTGAAACTTTGCAAAGATTATTTTTCTGTGTATAGGTTGGTTAAGTTCGAAGATTGGCTATATGGGACTATATCTTAGGGCCATAAAAGCCACATTTATTATCTGACTTTACTGAAATTTGGACCACTCGACGTGCTTTTTCAATTTGATCGATCCAGATTTGGATATGTCTACCATATAGACCGATCTCTCGATTTATGATCTTAGGCTCATAAAAGGCGCATTTATTGTCTCATATTGCCGAAATTTGGGACATTGAGTTGTGTTAAGACCTTTGGCATGCTTCTTCAATTTGGCCCAGATCGGTTTAGATTTGGATATAGCTGCTATATAGACCAATCAGCCGATTTCAGGTTTTGGGCCCATAAAAGATGCATTTATTGTCCGTCTTTTGGAGACAATGAGTTGTGTTAGGCCCTTCGATATTTCATTTCAATTTGGCTCAGATCCGTCAAGATTTGGATATAGCTGCCATATGGACCGATCATTCGATTTAAGGTTTTCGGCCCACAAAAGGTGCATTTATTGTCCGATTTTGCCAAAATTTGGGACAGTAAGTTGTGTTAGGACCTTCGATATGCTTCTTCAATTTGGCCCAGATCAGTTCAGATTTGGATATAGCTGCCATATAGACTGATATCTCGATTTAGAGTCCTGGCCCCATAAAAGGAGCATTTATAATCCGATTTCCCTTAAATTTGACACATTGACTTATGTTAGGCTTTATTACATCCGCGTCGTATACGATGCAGATCGGTCTATATTTGGATATAGCTACCAAAAAGACCAATATAATGTTCTACAAAATTAAAAAATGACTTGTATTTATTAGACCACTCAATGTCCTTCCGAATTTGGTCCAAATCGATAAATTTCGATAAATTATATATTTTCACAGGATTATGACAAAAGGTAGTTAGCAAATATACCCGAGATGGTGGGTATCTAAAGTTAACGCCTTTTTACTTACCAAAGAACTTAACGCCTTTTCCAAAATCAGTTTATACGTGGGCTACATTTTCTTACGAACCTATCTCAATATGGGGTCTATAGCTATAAATGAACTTATATAGGCAATATAGGACGATATATCAGTCCAATCGTCTAAAAGTGTAAACTTGTAAAGGTTAAGAAGTTAATTTGGGGCTCGGTTTATATTGGAGCTAAGTTTATTAACAGACGTATCTGGGCAGGATTGCCTATGCATGTCAGAAGTCATAATTGTATTTACATCAAATACAAAATTTTTGTTAAATCGGAGGAAGATTAAAGTTCCTCAGGACTCGAAGCGCGAATCGGGTGTCAATATATAATTAGTCTAGACAGCTATAGTTTATGGGGTCGCACAGTGATATGTGGAGGTATTACAAATCGAATGTCTCGATTGTGGTTATACAAATCAGAAGGTGTTGATCTATGAAATTACAGATTTACTTGGATTTCATTAACGAAATGAAATAGTTGATAAAAAACAAGTAAAAGCGTGCTAAGTTCGGCCGGGCCGAATCTTATATACCCTCCACCATGGATCGCATTTGTCGAGTTCTTTTCCCGGCATCTCTTCTTAGGCAAAAAAGGATATAAGAAAAGAGTTGCTCTGCTATTAAAACGGTATCAAGATATGGTCCGGTTCGGACCACAATTAAATTATATGTTGGAGACCTGTGTAAAATTTCAGCCAATTCGTATAAGAATTGGGCCCATTGGGGCTCACGAAGTAAAATAGAGAGAACGATTTATATGGCATCTGTATCGGGCTATAGACCGATTCAGACCATAATAAACACGTTTGTTGATGGTCATGAGAGGATCCGTCGTACAAAATTTCAGGCATATCGGATAATAATTGTGACCTCTAGGGGTCAAGAAGTCAAGATCCCAGATCGGTTTATATGGCAGCTATATCAGGTTATGAACCGATTTGAACCTTATTTGACACAGTTGTTGAAAGTAAAAATAAAATACGTCATGCAAAATTTCAGCCAAATCGGATAGGAATTGCGCCCTCTAAAAGCTCAAGAAGTCAAATCCCCAGATCTGTTTATATGACAGCTATATCAGGTTATGGACCGATTTGAACCATACTTGGCACAGTTGTTGGATATCATAACAAAACACGTCGTGCGAAATTCCATTCCATTCGGATAAGAATTGCGCCCTCTACAGGCTCAAGAAGTCAAGACCCATGATCGGTTTATATGGCAGCTATATCAGGTTATGGACCGATTTAAACCATACTTGGCACAGTTGTTGAATATCATAACAAAACACGTCGTGCGAAATTCCATTCCATTCGGATAAGAATTGCGCCCTCTACAGGCTCAAGAAGTCAAGACCCATGATCGGTTTATATGGCAGCTATATCAGGTTATGAACCGATTTGAACCATACTTGGCACAGTTGTTGGATATAATAACAAAGCACGTCGTGCAAAATTTCATTCTGATCGGATAAGAATTGCGCACGCTAGAGGCTCAAGAAGTCAAGACCCAAGATCGGTTTATATGGCAGCTATATCAGGTTATAGACCGATTTGAACCATACTGGGCACAGTTGTTGGATATCATAACAGAACACGTCGTGCAAAATTTCATTCCAATCGGCTAAGAATTACGCACTCTAGAGGCTCAAGAAGTCAAGACCCAAGATCGGTTTATATGGCAGCTATATCAAAACATGGACCGATATGGCCCATTTACAATACCAACCGACCTACACTAATAAGAAGTATTTGTGCAAAATTTGAAGCGGCTAGCTTTACTCCTTCGGAAGTTAGCGTGCTTTCGACAGACAGACGGACGGACGGACGGACGGACGGACGGACAGACGGACGGACATGGCTAGATCGACATAAAATGTCACGACGATCAAGAATATATATACTTTATGGGGTCTCAGACGAATATTTCGAGTAGTTACAATCAGAATGACGAAATTAGTATACCCCCCATCTTATGGTGGAGGGTATAAAAACTAGTTTCGAAAAACTAATGTCACTTGGTATTAACCCATGATAGTGAATGTGTATATGGGTGTGTAAGTACCTACTAGGAACATTTGTGTTAAATATTTTCTTCCTTTTTTGTGGATCGATTTTAGTTGTCCTCAACTCTTCTAACTCTGTTTCTACTTTGAAAGTATGACATTAGTCAATGTATCACTGGGCAAAATAAAGTAAAAGCAAAAAACCTGTCCATTTCGTAGACATTTGACAAGATGAGTTCTTTGTTAGGCACACTCACAGAGCTGTAACATACAAAAACACACATTCACACAAAAATTGCTTTTAATGAATGTTGTTAGTTTGGACTTTGTCGAAACAACAACGTCAGTTGTTGATTTTCACAATTGGGTAACAAGCTTTTCTCTTTGATGTCATTTGCTTTGTTCGAAAGACAGAAAGAAATTTTGTGGCAATTTTTTGTTATATTGGTTTTTGGTTTGCCTTCCACTACCTGTAGTACTGTCTACTACAGCTATCTGAACATGAGAATGTAACGAAATAATCTCCACAACAGGAAAGTGACGGTTTTTGTGTCTTCTCTTCTATTGCTCTCAGGAGTTTAGATTGTGCACCTTGGCACAACCAAATATAATGATGTGGTAAGCATGCATATACATACATGTCTCTCCTATGCGAACTCTTTCCTCAACATTTGCATACATATACGGTTTCCTTTGTATGCATGCGTTATGAAATGCGTGCATTATGTTACACCCAAAATAAACTTACACCCATTTGGGGGAGATTCACAGAGGTTTCCGTACAAAAAACAAAAAAGAGGAAACATTGTTATTGTATGCAATGTCAGTTGCATACAGATCGTAAGGTTGCGAAATGCAATTTAAATTGCATTTTATAACTACCGATGATGCCATACAGTGTAAAGCAGTGGCAGCAACAACAGCAGAAGCAGGAGCATCAACAAAGGCTACAGCTTACACTCCCACCCATAATAATGACCATTGCAACAGAGCACCACCTACTTACGCAAGCAAATTTATTCTTATGGAAGGATGTTTGACTTTTGTTGCGTTGCAAGGAAGGGGTCAATACAAGAGCACACGCAAACATTTTAAGCTGTGACAAAATTCAATATGGCAAAATATTGTTTACAAAAATTTCCCTTTTGTCTTCGGTCTTCTGAACATATCATCCTACAGTTTCCCGGATTTGATTTTGATGAAATTTTGCACATGTATTGGGATGTCAATTAAAACTCATGTAAAAATTTTATAGAGATCGGACCAAAATTGTAGATACTAAGAGTCGGAACGGAAAAAAGATATATATGGCAATTTTACCTAAATCAGGTTCGATTTTGATGCAATTTTTTGCGTCAAAAAAAAAACATTTCCTGCAAAATTTTTAAGGATGGGATCAAAATTGTGACTACTACAGCTCTAAAAGGGCATATCGGATGAAAGATATATATGGGAGCTATATATAAATCTGATCCGATTCTGATGAAATTTTGCAAACATACTAGGACGCCGAAAAAAGCACTTCGTGCCAAATTTGGTAAAGAACGGATTAGAATTGTGCCTTCTACAGCCTTAAAAGACCATATCGGATGAAATATATATACTATATACTATATGCTATATATAAATCTGATCCGATTCTGATGACATTTTTCACACATATTGGGACGTCACAAAAAGCACTTCGTGTCAAATTTGGTAAAGGTCAAATCGGATGAAAGTTATATATGGGAGCTATATCTAAATCTGAACCGAGTTAGATGAATTTTGGAAAACGTATTAAAGCGTCACACGAAACATCTCATGCTAAATTTAATAAAGATCGGACCAATATTGCGGCTCCTATAGATTTAGCACTTCGTGCCAAATTTGGTAAAGAACGGATTAGAATTGTGCCTTCTACAGCCTTAAAAGACCATATCGGATGAAAGATATATACGGGAGCTATATACATATAAATCTGATCCGATTCTGATGAAATTTATCACACATATTGGGACGTCACAAAAAGCACTTCGTGTCAAATTTGGTAAAGGTCAAATCGGATGAAAGTTATATATGGTAGCTATATCTAAATCTGAACCGAGTTAGATGAATTTTTGAAAACGTATTAAAACGTCACACGAAACATCTCATGCTGAATTTAATAAAGATCGGACCAATATTGCGGCTCCTATAGATTTAAAAGGCCATATCGGATGAAAGATAGATATGGGAGATAAATCTAAATCTAGACCGATTTCAATGAAATTTTGCACACATATTAAGACATAAAAAAAAACAAGTAAAAGCGTGCTAAGTTCGGCCGGGCCGAATCTTATATACCCTCCACCATTGATCGCATTTGTCGAGTTCTATGCGCGGTATCTCTTTTTAGACAAACATAGAATATTGAATAAGAACTGTTATCCTATTGGAGCTATATAAAGTTATAGTCCGATTCGGACCATAGTTGAATGCTGATTGACATTGTAGAAGTCATTGTGTAATATTTCAGTTCATTCGGATAAGAATTGCGCCTTGTAAGGGCTCAAGAAGCAAAATCGGGAGATAGGTTTATATGGGAGCTGTATCAAGCTATTGATCGATTCAGACCATACTAGACACGCATGTTGAAGGTCATTAGAGAAGGCCTTGTACAAAATTTCAGCCAAATCGGATGAGAATTGTGCCCTCTAGAGGTTCGAGAAGTCAAGATCCCAGATCGGTTTATATGGCAGCTATATCAGGTTCTATATCGATTTACGCCATACTTAGCACAGTTATTGGAAGTCATAACAAAACACCTCATGCAAAATATCAGCAAGCTCGGATGAGAATTGCGCCCTCAATTGGCTCAAGAAGTCAAGATCTAAGATCGGTTTATATGACACCTATACCAGATTATGAACCGATTTGAATCATACTTAGCACGGTTATTGAATGTAACACCAAAACACTACGTGCACAATTTTAGTTAAATCGGACGATAATTGCGCCCTCTAGAGGCTCAAGAAGTCAAGACCCAAGATCGGTTTATATGACAGCTATATCAGGTTATGTCCGATTTCAACCATACTTGGCACAATTGTTTGATATTATAACAAAATACGTCGTGCAAAATTTCATTCCAATCGGATAAGAATTGCGCACTCTAGAGGCTCAAGAAGTCAAGACCCAAGATCGGTTTATATGGCAGCTATATCAGGTAATGGACCTATTTAAACCATACTTGGCACAATTGTTTGATATCGTAACAAAATACGTCGTGCAAAATTTCATTCCAATCGGATAAGAATTGCGCACTCTAGAGGCTCAAGAAGTCAAGACCCAAGATCGGTTTATATGGCAGCTATATCAGGTTATGGTCCGATTTGAACCATACTTGCCACAATTATTGGATATCATAACAAAATACGTCGTGCAAAATTTCATTCCAATCGGATAAGTTTTGCGTCTTCTAGAGGTTCAAGAAGTCAAGACCCAAGATCGGTTTATATGACAGCTATATCAAAACATGGACCGATATGGCCCATTTACAATACCAACCGACCTACACTAATAAGAAGTATTTATGCAAAATTTCAAGCGGCTAGCTCTACTCCTTCGGAAGATAGCGTGCTTTCAACAGACAAACGGACGGACATGGCTAGATCGACATAAAATGTCGCGACGATCAAGAATATATATACTTTATGGGGTCTCCGACGAATATTTCGAGTAGTTATAAACAGAATGACGAAATTAGTATACCCCCCATCCTATGGTGGATGGTATAAAAACACTGTGATTTTGTAAGGATCGGACGAACATTGTGGCTTCTACAGCTTTAAAAGGGCACATCGGATGAAAGATATATATGGGAACTAAATATACAATATATCGACAGACAGACAGACGGTCGCAATTCTTATTCGAATTGGCTGAAATTTTACACAATGACTTCTACTACTACTATGGTCTCCAACATTCAATTCAATTATGGTCCGAATCGGACCATAACTTGATATAACTCCAATATTAAATCAATTCTTTTCTTTCATCCTTTGTTTGCCTAAAACGAGATATCGGGAAAAGAACTCGACAACTGCGATCTATGGTGGAGGGTATATAAGCTTCGGCCACGACCTACTTTAAAGACCAATATTTTACTATACACAATTAAATTGGTCCAAATCGGAACATATTTCGATATAGCTGCTATGGGGCATAAAGGTGGTTTACATATATTCCCCAGGTGGTGGGTATCCAAAGTTCGGCCCGGCCGATATTAACGCCGTTTTATACCCACCACCGTAGGATAGGGGGTATATTCATTTAGTTATGCCGTTTGTAACACATCGAAATATTAATTTCCGACCCAACAAAGTATATATATTTCGGATCGTCGTAGAATTCTAAGATGATTTAACAATGTCCGTGTGTCTGCCAGTCCGTCTAAAGTAATCACACCAGCGCCTTCACTAATTGAGATATTGAGCTGAAATTTGGCACAGATAAGTCTTTTTGATGCACGCTGGTTAAGTTCTTGAAATGTTTCTGAAATTTGAAACAGTGGGTACTTTAAGGCTTGCCGACAACTGACCCAAATATGGTTCAGATCGGACTATATTTAGCTATAGCTTCCATATAGACCGATCTCCCGATAAAGGGTCTAAAGCCATAAAAGCTTTACTTAATACCCGATTTCGATGAAATTTAAAACAGTTGGCTATTTTAAGCCTCCCAACATCTGACCTAAATATGTTTCAGATCGGACTATATTCAGATATAGCTGCCATATATATATACCCGAGGTGGTGGGTATCCAAAGTTCGACACGGCCGAACTTAATGCCTTTTTACTTGTTGAATCTATACTTAGCAATCGAACAGCAAGGCAAACAACCACACTCAGACTTTTATGTAATAGATTTGCTCTATTTTCGCACATAACTGTAAACTTACATGTGCAAGTAATTGTTGCCGATAATGTAACCAAATGTATATGTGTATGCGTTTGCATACATGCTTGCTTCCGCATAAAGCTACGTGTCCTTTCTTACTTTGGCTACAAGTGGAGAGGTGGGTGGAGTAAGGTACAATGGAGTGAGACTGGTTTGTAGAATTGCATGTCATTACTGTTGGTGTTATTGTTACAATGTCTTGGTGTCATTGTTGTAGTCCTTGCTGTTGTTGTTGCCTTTATAAATCCTGCTTATGTTGCTTTTACTTATATACAATTTATCAAATTGTATATATATATATATATGTGCGAATAAGTGCAAAAGAGTGTGTGTATAACCTGCCCTTTTCGATCCGCATCCTGGCTAGAGGAGACATAACACTTTATGCAATGTTGCTTGATGTGTTGGTTGCTCTGGTCGAGCGTACAGTGTTGTGAGAGTATCACCGAATCTGACACTTTGAAATATCAATGTCATATGCAAAAGGCCACATATTCGGACATATTTATACGAGTGTGGGTGTGTGTGGGAAGGATCTTCTTATATCTGATGCTGCCATAAACAGTAATTCGAAAAACAATAAGCATAAAAAATTGTGGTTTAAAACGAATTCTTTTGTTCAAGTTTTCTTCATATGTAAGATAAAGGAAGTGCTATAATTAAAATTAAGAAGGGGCAACAATAAAAAAAAAAAACATCGTCACTCTTATTACATTAAAAAATGTTATGCATATATCAAACATGTTGGGCATGGAAAAGAAAGACTTATGCAATTTTGCATTTTTATGACATGCCACGTTTTAACATTGAATGGCTATTTTTGGAAGGCAAATCAATCTTTTTTTTTCTAGTCGGGGAAACATGCTCAACCCAAAATGTTTTAATACAAATTTCTAATTCTTCAACACAAAATTTATATATTCAAACTATAAATATTTGTTTCTAGATCCCACAGTGGTGGGATGAGGTTCCGAGAAAAGTTATCACCCAACAATCCTTATCCTGTTGTGTAATGCATATATTCGATTGACTGTTGCTGCTGTATGTTGCTATTTTACTAGAAAAGGTCACCAGAAATATTTTTTATTTGAGAACCAAAGTAAAACAAGTATAAGCGAGCTAAGTTCAGCCGGTCCGAATCTTGAGAAACCACCACCATGGATTCTGCTAAAAATGTATTGGGTTGCCCAAAAAGTAATTGCGGTTTTTTCATATAGTCGGCGTTGACAAAATTTTTCACAGCTTGTGACTCTGTAATTGCATTCTTTCTTCTGTCAGTTATCAGCTGTTACTTTTAGCTTGCTTTAGAAAAAAATTGTAAAAAAAGTATATTTGATTAAAGTTCATTCTAAGTTTTATTAAAAATGCATTTACTTTCTTTTAAAAAATCCGCAATTACTTTTTGGGCAATCCAATATATAAAATAAATTTAGTTGAAGGTAGCAAAAATTAAAGCTTCTACGAACCGTACAGGCATAGTCGAGAGACCTGTTTATATGGGACCTATATCATTTAATAGACCGATTTGGACCGTACTTGGCACAACTGTTGGAAATCGTAATAGAACACCACATGCAAAATTTCAGCAAATTCGGAAAAAATTGCTTTTTCCAGGGCTCAAGAAATCAAATTGGGAGATCGGTTTATATAGGGGCTGTACCAGGCTATAGACCGATTTGCACCGTACTTGACACAGTTAATGGAAGTCACAATAGAATACTACATGCCAGTCAAAAATTGTGGCTTCCAGTGGCTCAAGAAGTCAATTTGGGAGATCGGTTCATATGGGAGCTATATCTAAATCCGAACCGATAGGGCCTGTTTTCAATCCCCAACGACCTACATCAATAGTAAGTATCTGTGCAAAATTTCAAGCGGCTTACTCTACGCGTTCTACAGCTATCATAATATTGACAGACGAACGGACGGACATGGCTAAATCGACTCAGAACGTCGAGACGATCAAATATATACAATATATACTTTATAGGGTCTTAGACGAATATTTCGAGGTGTTGCAAACGGAATGACTAGATTAGTATACCCCATCCTTTGGTGGTTGGTATAAGAACAAATGTTGGTAATAAAAAGTATTAAGTTTCATCTGTTTATTTGTTTGGTTTTTAACAGCCGGAAGTCAACCTTTAGTGACCAAGTGAATGGTACACACAAAGGCGAGATTGTTTTTGAATGAGTTTTGAAGATAACAAATTGCCAGTTTCTCAGGCAAGGTAGGACACATATAACACCACTGGTGGACGCGCATTTCGATAATTGTTAATAATTATTTCGATAAAGCTGCCATACACAGTTACAAATAATTTTGAAAAACAACAACTTTGCTTAAAAAAAAAACAACTACGGAAGTTGTTTTCCTACAACAATTTATTTTGAATCTTAACGGCCCAGAGTACGCCTCTGAGCCTCTAGAGTACGTATTTCTTATCCGATTGCGAAGAAATTTTGCATGACGTGTTCTGCTATGATATCCAACAACTGTGCCAAGTATAGTTCAAATCGGTCCATAACATGATATAGCTGCCATATAAACCGATCTTGGGTCTTGACTTCTTGAGCCTCTAGCGTGCGCAATTCTTATCCGATCAGAATGAAATTTTGCACGACGTGTTTTGTTATGATACCCAACAACTGTGCCAAGTATGGTTTAAATCGGTCCATAACCTGATATAGCTGTCATATAAACCGATCTTGGGTCTTGACTTCTTGAGCCTCTAGAGGGCACAATTCTTATCCGATTTGAATGAATTTTTGCACGAAGTATTTCGTTATAATATCCAACAACTGTGCCAAGTATGGTTGAAATCGGTCCATAACCTGATATAGCTGTCATATAAACAGATCTGGGGACTTGACTTCTTGAGCTTCTAAAGGGCGCAATTCCTATCCGATTTGGCTGAAATTTCGCAAGACGTTTTTATTGTTACTTTCAACAACTATGTCAAATAAAGTACAAGTCGGTTCATAACCTGATATTGCTGTCATATAAACCGATCTGGGATCTTGACTTCTTGAGCCTCTAGAGGTCGCAATTATTATCCGATTTACCTGAAATTTTGTACGACGGATTCTTTCATGACCATCAACATACGTGTTTATTATGGTGTATTGGGACGTTATTGGACTTTAGAAAAAGTGTATCAAACCAATAGCGTTTGGCCTTGGACCAAAAGTGGCTTGTAAAAAACTTTATGAAGATCGGACATCAAGTGCGACCCGTACATTGATTACAAGTATACGTAGACAGACAGACGGACAGATGCACAAAGCTAAATCAAATCAGGAAGTGATTAGATTAGATTTTTATACCCACCACCGAAGGATGGGGGTATATTCATTTTGTCATTCCGTTTGCAACACATTGAAATATCCATTTCCGACCCTATAAAGTATATATATTCTTGATCAGCGTAAAAATCTAAGACGATCTAGACATGTCCGTCCGTCTGTCCGTCTGTCTGTTGAAATCACGCTACAGTTTTTAAAAATAGAGATATTGAGCTGAAATTTTGCACAGGTTCTTTTTTTATCCATAAGCAGGTTAAGTTCGAAGATGGGCTATATCGGACTATACCGTGATATAGCCCCCATATAGACCGATCCGCCGATTAAGGGTCTTAGGCCCATAAAAGCCACATTTATTATCCGAATTTGTTGAAATTTGGGGCAGTGAGTTGTGTTAGGCCCTTCGACATCCTTCGTCAATTTGGCTCATATCGGTTCAGATTTGGATATAGCTGCCATATAGACCGATCCTCAGATTTAGGATCTTCGGCCCCTAAAAGCTACATTTATTATCCGATTTAGCTGAAATTTAAGACAGTGAGTTGTGTTAGGCCCTTCGACATCCTCCGTCAATTTCGCCTAGATCGGTCCAGATTTGGATATAGCTGCCATATAGAGCATAAAAGCCAAATTTATTATCCGATTTTGCTGAAATTTGGGACAGTGAGTTGTGTTAGGCCCTTCGACATCCTTCGTCAATTTGGTCCAGATCGGTCCAGATTTGGATATAGCTGCCATATAGACCTATCCTCCGATTTAGGGTCTTAGGCCCATAAAAACCACATTTATTATCCGATTTTGCTGAAATTTGGGACAGTGAGTTGTGTTAGGCCCTTCGACATCCTCCGTCAATTTGGTTCAGATCGGTCCAGATTTGGATATAGCTGCCATATAGACCGATCCTCCGATTTAGGATCTTAGGCCCATAAAAGCCACATTTATCATCCGATGTTGCTGAAATTTGGGACATTCAGTTATGTTGGACTCCTCAACATCCTTCGTTAATTTGGCATAGATCGGTCCAGATTTGGATATAGCTGCCATAAAGACCAATCTCTCGATTTAAGGGTTTTTGCCCATTTATTGTCCGATGTCGCTGCAATTTGGGACAGTGAGTTGTGTTGGGCCCTTCGACATCCTTTTTATACCCTCCACCATAAGATGGGGGGTATACTAATTTCGTCATTCTGTTTGTAACTACTCGAAATATTCGTCTGAGACCCCATAAAGTATATATATTCTTGATCGTCGCGACATTTTATGTCGATCTAGCCATGTCCGTCCGTCTGTCCGTCCGTCCGTCCGTCCGTCCGTCCGTCCGTCCGTCCGTCCGTCCGTCCGTCCGTCCGTCCGTCCGTCCGTCCGTCCGTCCGTCTGTCTGTCGAAAGCACGCTAACTTCCGAAGGAGTAAAGCTAGCCGCTTGAAATTTTGCACAAATACTTTTTATTAGTGTAGGTCGGTTGGTATTGTAAATGGGCCATATCGGTCCATGTTTTGATATAGCTGCCATATAAACCGATCTTGGGTCTTGACTTCTTGAGCCTCTAGAGTGCGCAATTCTTATCCGATTGGGATGAAATTTTGCACAACATGTTTTGTTATTATATCCAAAAACTGTGCCAAGTATGGTTCAAATCGGTTCATAACCTGATATAGCTGCCATATAAACCGATCTTGGGTCTTGACTTCTTGAGCCGCTAGCGTGCGCAATTCTTATCCGATTTGAATGAAATTTTGCACGACGTGTTTTGTTATGATATCCAACAACTGTGCTAAGTATGGTTGAAATCGGTTCATAACCTGATATAGCTGCCATATAAACCGATCTAGGGTCTTGACTTCTTGAGCCTCTAGAGTGCGCAATTCTTATCCGATTGGAATGAAATTTTGCACGACGTGTTTCGTTACGATATCCAACAACTGTGCCGAGTATGGTTGAAATCGGTCCATAACCTGATATAGCTGTCATATAAAGAGATCTGGGGATTTGACTTCTTGAGCTTCTAGAGGGCTCAATTCATATCCGATTTGGCTAAAATTTTGCATGACGTATTTTATTTTTACTTTCAACAACTGTGTCAAATAAGGTTCAAATCGGTTCATAACCTGATATAGCTGCCATATAAACCGATCTGGGATCTTGACTTCTTGACCTTTAGAGGTCGCAATTATTATCCGATATGCCTGAAATTTTGTACGACGGATCCTCTCATGACCATCAACAAACGTGTTTATTATGTTCTGAATCGGTCTATAGCCCGATACAGATCCCATATAAATTGTTCTCTCTATTTTACTTCGTGAGCCCCAATGGGCGCAATTCTTATTCGAATTGGCTGAAATTTTACACAGGTCTCCAACATATAATTTAATTGTGGTCCGAACCGGACCATATCTTGATATCGTTTTAATAGCAGAGCAACTCTTTTCTTATATCCTTTTTAGCCTAAGAAGAGATGCCGGGAAAACAACTCGACAAATGCGATCCATGGTGGAGGGTATATAAGATTCGGCCCGGCCGAACTTAGCACGCTTTTACTTGTTCAATTTCACTCAGATCGATCAAGATTTGGATATAGCTGCCATATAGACCGATATCTCGATTTAAAGCCTTGGTCCCAAAAGAGACGCATTTATAATCCGATTTAACTGAAATTTGACATCCATGTTGTATATGGTTCAGATCGGTTTGTTTTTAGCAATAGCTACTAAAAAGACCAATATTTTGTTATACAAAATTGAATCGGATCATATTTCGATATAACTGCCATGGAACAAAAGGTACGCAAATTTCACTGGATTTTGATGAAAAGTGCTTTACATAGATACCCGAGGTGGTGGGTATCCATAGTTCGGCCCGGCCGAACTTAACGCCTTTTTACTTGTTTAAGCTCTCAAAACGTGGATTTGATGAGTCATCCGCAGCATTGTCCTAACTTTGCACGGAATGACTCCTTTTTGTTCCCGTTCGTAAAAAATAAAACGAGAGGTCAACGTTTTTCGACACCTGCGGAAGCGGTTGATGCGTTCAGAATGCATGTTTTAGAGATACCTCAATCAGAGTGGCAAAAGTGCTTAATGGGGAATATTTCGAAAAACAATAAAGCGATTTTCGATGATGAATTTTTGCTTTTGTTTTCTAATTCCGAATTATAAAAGGCAACCCTCGTATTATTCTTTGGTTGCCTATTAAGAGATATCGGAAAAAGAACTTGAAAAATGCGATCCATGGTGGAGGGTATATAAGATTCGACCCCGCCGAACTTAGCTCGCATTTACTTGTTTTATTTCTTAAAGATTTCTAACCCCTTTAACCCCATCCCCTCGAAAATTTAACCAATTTCATTATTACTTGAATAACCACAAAATGTACATACTCACATTCATAATCATCACACACGATTCGTGTAAACACAAATACACCTAAGTCCAATTAATTTTTATTTTACACTCATAGCACACATCCATACAAAGGCTTCAAATAAACAAATACACAAGAAAACAAGTAAAAAGGCGTTAAGTTCGGCCGGGCCGAACTTTGGATACCCACCACCTCGGGTATAAATGTAAACCACCTTTCATCAAAATTCGGTGAAAATTTTATACCCTTTACTCATATACCTCATACCGATCTGAACTATATACGACACGGATGTCGAAAAGCCGAACATAAGTCACTGTGTCAAATAACAGTGAAATCGGATTATAAATGCGCCTTTTATGGGGCCAAGACTTTAATCGAGATATCGGTCTACATGGCAGCTATATCCAAATCTGGACCGATTTGGGCCAAGTTGCATAAACATGTCGAAGAGCCTAACACTAAGCACTGTCCCAAATTTCGGCGAAATCGGACAATAAATGCCTCTTTTATGGGCCCTAAACCTTAAATCCAGAGATCGGTCTATATGGCAGCTATAATCAAATCTGGACTGATCTGGGGAAAATTGAAGAAGGACGTCGAAGAGCCTAACCAAACTCACTGTCTCAAATTTCAGCGACTTCAGACAATAAATGCGTCTTTTATGGCCCCAAAACCTAAAACCTAGATATCGGTCTATATGGCAACTATATCCAAATCGGGGCCGATATGTGCGATATTGCAGAAGTATGTCAAGGGGCTTAACTTAACTCACTGTTCCAAATTTCGGGGACATCGGGCAATAAATGAGCATTTAAGGGCCCAAAACCATAAATCAAGAAATCGGTCTATATGGCAGCTATATCCAAATTTCAACCGATCTGGACCAAATTGAAGAAATATGTCAAAGGGCCTAACAGCAAAATCGGATAATGAATGTGGCTATTATGGGCCTTACACCATAAATCAGAGGATCGATCTATATGGCAGCTAAATCCAAATCTGGACCGATCTGAGCCGAATTAACGAAGGATGTCGATGGGCCTTACACAATTCACTGCCCCAAATTTCAGCAAAATCGGATAATAAATGTGGCTTTTATGGGCCTAAGACCCTAAATCGGCGGATCGGTCTATATGGGGGCTATATCAAGATATAGTCCGATATAGCCCATCTTCGAACTTAACCTGCTTATGGACAAAAAAAGAATCTGTGCAAAATTTCAGCTCAATATCTCAATTTTTAAAGACTGTAGCGTGATTTCAACAGAAAGACGGACAGACGGACGGACATGTCTAGATCGTCTTAGATTTTTACGCTGATCAAGAATATATATACTTTATAGGGTCGGAAATGGATATTTCGATGTGTTGCAAACGGAATGACAAAATGAATATACCCCCATCCTTCGGTGGTGGGTATAAAAATACCACTAAACAATTTATGGTTATGGCATGCATTGGTATTGGAATTGTACCACATCCTTCCAACGAATTTGGAAGGAAGGTGGAAGAAGTCAAGACTTACCCACAGAGATATATCCTCATGTAAGGTAACAACAATACCACAGACATAAAAACCATTATCAAATGCTTAAAAATCATTACTCCCTCTAGACTAGTTTACACATTAACATATATTTCTTTGTTGTATTGGTGATGTTAATGTTTTTTTTTTTTTTTTTTTATTGTTATTTCTTTTAAACTGTGATAATCTATAACAATTATAATGTTGTCTCAGCGCCATAAAGGCATAGTTGAGACATGCTGGCAGAATAATAACTATTCACAAAATATTCACAAATGTGTAATAATTTAAAGGATTAAATTAAATACTAATAAATAAATAATTTTACAATAAGATACATTAGCTTAGAAGCATCTGTAGTTTAGATTGCAAATATGCTTTCAAGTTTCTCTTGAATATCGGCAATGAGCCTGAGTTTTTTATAGTACTTGGTAAGTTATTATACATATAACTTCCCATATAGTTAATTCTCTGCTTTGTGGTTTCCAACCTGCATCGTACTACTTTCAAATTATCTCGGTTCCTAGTATTAATAACTGTAAGATTTTGCGAAAACTGTATAGTGCGATAGCCAATATTATTCAAAGACTTATACACGTAGATTAATGTCTGATATTGGTACAAAGCATGCACCGGAAGTACTGTTTTACAAATATCACTGTACAGATTTATTGTTGGGTAAGCTAGCGGTAAGTTAAAAGTTGCCTTTAAAGCCTTGTTTTGCATGCATGTTACTGTTGGTGATACTGTTATCGGCGAGAAGTCTATAGGTGTATGAGTTACATGGTCTTGGAGAAGCGCATGAGTGAGAGCGTGTATGTTGGCTACGTTGATAACAAATATTTTATAAGCCTATAACCACCTTTGCATATACTTCCTATCAAAAATGAACACACACTCAGGCACTCTCAAGGTTAACATATGTCCTTTTTTGTAGTTATATGGCATATGGGATGTTCCATGGCATGTATATCATGCCCATGAGTACACGAAAACAAGTAAAAATGTCTTAAGTTCAGCCATGAAGAACTTTGGATACCCATCACCATAGAATTGGGGTAAACTAACTTAAAACACATCGAAGTATTAGTCTAAGACCCCATAATGTATAAATGTATATTCTTGGTCGCTATGACCTTTTAAATCGATCTATCCATGTCTGTCCATCCTTCTGTACTGTCAAAGGAGTAAAACTAGACTCTTGAAATTTTGCAGAAATACTTCTCATTGTGTTAGGTCATTTGGGATTGTTAATGGGGCATATCGGACCATGTTTTGATATAGCTCCCAAATAAACCGATCTGCGATTACACTTCTTGAGCTTCAAGACAGCGCAATTCTTATCCGATTTAGCTGAAATTTTCGTACTATGATGTTGTATGGTGTGATATGCTTAGTATGTTCTGAAATGGTCTAACCTTATATAGCTCCCATATAAATCGATTTCCCGATTGTACTTCTTGAGCCTATGGAGGGCGCAATCTATATATATAAAAATGAATTTGTGTTTGCTTGTTTGTATGTATTGGGTTGCCCAAAAAGTAATTGCGGATTTTTTAAAAGAAAGTAAATGAATTTTTAATAAAAATATACTTTTTTACACTTTTTTTCTAAAGCAAGCTAAAAGTAACAGCTGATAACTGACAGAAGAAAGAATGCAATTACAGAGTCACAAGCTGTGAAAAAATTTGTCAACGCCGACAATATGAAAAATCCTCAATTACTTTTTGGGCAACCCAATATGTTTGTTTGTGGGTTTGTAAATTTGTTTTGTTCTGTATAGACTCAAAAACGGATGAACCGATTTCTTTCAAATTTTCACAGATTATGGGGAGTGGTCCGGAAGGAGCAATAGGCTATATAATTCATTGATATTAGTAGGGGGCGGACCCTCCCTCTCACCCTAAAAGTACCCCAAAATAAAAGTGAACCTATCGGGACAATATGGGATTCAAATCAAAGGTATTCAAGAGTAGACTACGAATTTCATATTAACAAGTAAAAAGGCGTTAAGTTCGGCCGGGCCGAACTTTGGATACCCACCACCTCGGGTATATAAAGGGTGATTTTTTTGAGGTTAGGATTTTCATGCATTAGTATTTGACAGATCACGTGGGATTTCAGACATGGTGTCAAAGAGAAAGATGCTCAGTATGCTTTGACATTTCATCACGAATAGACTTACTAACGAGTAACGCTTGCAAATCATTGAATTTTATTACCAAAATCAGTGTTCGGTTCGAAATGTGTTAAAATTTTGACAAATTTTGTCAGCGATGAGGCTCATTTCTGGTTGAATGGCTTCGTAAATAAGCAAAATTGCCGCATTTGGAGTGAAGAGCAACCAGAAGCCGTTCAAGAACTGCCCATGCATCCCGAAAAATGCACTGTTTGGTGTGGTTTGTACGCTGGTGGAATCATTGGACCGTATTTTTTCAAAGATGCTGTTGGACGCAACGTTACGGTGAATGAACACATTTCGAACCGAATACTGATTTTGGTCATAAAATTCAATGATTTGCAAGCGTTGCTCGTTAGTAAGTCTATTCATGATGAAATGTCAAAGCATACTGAGCATCTTTCTCTTTGACACCATGTCTGAAATCCCACGTGATCTGTCAAATACTAATGCATGAAAATCCTAACCTCAAAAAAATCACCCTTTATTTAACCACATTTTATCAAAATTCGGTGAAAATTTCATACCTTATGTCCCATATCAGTTGTGTCAAAATATATTCCGATTTGGATCAAATAATATTAAGTACACTAGTTACATCTAAAAATAAACCAATCTGAACTATATACGATACGGATGTCGAAAAGCCTAACATAAGTCACTGTCTCAAATTTCAGTGAAATCGGATTAGAAATGCGCATTTTATGGGGCCAAGACTTTAAATCGAGATATCGGTCTACATGGCGGCTATATCCAAATCTGGACCGATTTGAGCCAAGTTGCAGAAAAATGGCGAAGAGCCTAACACAACTCATTGTCCCAAATTTCAGAGACATCGGACAATAAATGCGCCTTTTATGGGCCCGAAATCGGATAAAAAGTGTGGCTTTAATGGGCGTAAGACCCCAAATCGGCGGATCGGTCTATATGGCAGCTACATCAAAATCTGGACCGATCTGTGCCAAATTGAAGAAGGATGTCGAAGGGCCTAAAACAACTCATTGTCCCAAATTTTAGCAAAATCGGATAATAAATGAGACTTTTATGGGCCTAAGACTCTAAATCGGCGGATCTGTCTATATGGTAGCTTTATCCAAATATGGACCGATCTGGGCAAAATTGAAGAAGAATGTCAAAGGCCCTAACACAACTCACTGTCCCAAATGGATTATAAATCTGGCTTTTATGGGCCTAAGGTCCTAAATCGGCGGATCGGTCTATATGGGGGCTATATCAAGATATAGTTCGATATAGCTCATCTTCGAACTTAACCTGCTTATGGATAAACAAGTAAAAGCGTGCTAAGTTCGGCCGGGCCGAATCTTATATACCCTCCACCATGGAACGCATTTGTCGAGTTCTTTTCCCGGCATCTCTTCTTAGGCAAAACAAAAAAGGATATAAGAAAAGAGTTGCTCTGCTATTAAAACGATATCAAGATATGGTCCGGTTCGGACCACAATTTAATTATATGTTGGAGACCTGTCTAAAATTTCAGCCAATTCGTATAAGAATTGCGCCCATTGGGGCTCACGAAGTAAAATAGATAGGAATTGCGCCCTCTAGAAGCTCAAGAAGTCAAATCCCCAGGTCTGTTTATATGACAGCTATTAGGTTATGGACCGATTTCAACCATACTTGGCACAGTTGTTGGATATCATAACGAAATACTTCGTGCAAAAATTCATTCAAATCGGATAAGAATTGTGCCCTCTAGAGGCTCAAGAAGTCAAGACCCAAGATCGGTTTACATGGCAGCTATATCAGGTTATGAACCGATTTGAACCATACTTGGCACAGTTGTTGGGTATCATAACAAAACACGTCGTGCGAAATTCCAATCCAATCGGATAAGAATTGTGCCCTCTAGAGGCTCAAGAAGTCAAGACCCAAGATCGGTTTATATGGCAGCTACATCAGGTTATGGACGGATTTGAACCATACTTAGCACAGTTGTTGGATATAATAACAAAACACGTCGTGCAAAATTTCATTTCAATCGGATAAGAATTGCTCACTCTATAGGCTCAAGAAGTCAAGACCCAAGATCGGTTTATATGGCAGCTATATCAAAACATGGACCGATTTGAACCATACTTGGCACAGTTGTTGGATATCATAACAAAACACGTCGTGCAAAATTTCATTCTGATCGGATAAGAATTGCGCACGCTAGAGGCTCAAGAAGTCAAGACCCAAGATCGGTTTATATGGCAGCTATATCAGGTTATGGACCGATTTGAACCATACTTGGCACAGTTGTTGGACGTCATAAAAAAACACGTCATGCAAAATTTCATTCCAATCGGAATAGAATTGCGCACTCAAGGGGCTCAAGAAGTCAAGACCCAAGATCGGTTTATATGGCAGCTATATCAAAACATGGACCGATATGGCCCATTTACAATACCAACCGACCTACACTAATAAGAAGTATTTGTGCAAAATTTCAAGCGGCTAGCTTTACTCCTTCGGAAGTTAGCGTGCTTTCGACAGACAGACGGACGGACGGACGGACGGACGGACGGACGGACGGACAGACGGACGGACATGGCTAGATCGACATAAAATGTGACGACGATCAAGAATATATATACTTTATGGGGTCTCAGACGAATATTTCGAGTAGTTACAAACAGAATGACGAAATTAGTATACCCCCCATCTTATGGTGGAGGGTATAAAAAAGAATCTGTGAAAAGTTCCAGCACAATATCTCTATTTTTAAAGACTATAGCGTGATTTCAACAGATGATTTCAATGATAAATAATTTTTAATTGTCAACACCAAATATTAGTCAAGGTATGCGACACCAAAGGCCTACAGACCCATAAGCCTTACGTCCTTTCTATTCAAAACCATGGAACGTATTGTTGGTACCATGATAAAGAGTTTGACATCCAGCGAACTTCTCAACAGCATGCCTATGTCAAGGGAAGGTCGATGGATTCTGCCCTGCACGAGGTTGTGCATAAAATAGAACAAGTAAAAGCGTGCTAAGTTCGGCCGGGCCGAATCTTATATACCCTCCACCATGGATCGCATTTGTCGAGTTCTTTTCCCGGCATCTCTTCTTAGGCAAAAAAGGATATAAGAAAAGAGTTCCTCTGCTACTAAAACGATATCAAGATATGGTCCGGTTCGGACCACAATTAAATTATATGTTGGAAACCTGTGTAAAATTTCAGCCAATTCGTATAAGAATTGCGCCCATTGGGGCTCACGAAGTAAAATAGAGAGAACGATTAATATGGGATCTGTATCGGGCTATAGACCGATTCAGAACATAATAAACACGTTTGTTGATGGTCATGAGAGGATCCATCGTACAAAATTTCAGGCATATCGGATAATAATTGCGACCTATAGGGGTCAAGAAGTCAAGATCCCAGATCGGTTTATATGGCAGCTATATCAGGTTATGAACCAATTTGAACCTTATTTGACACAGTTGTTGAAAGCAAAAATAAAATGCGTCATGCAAAATTTTAGCCAAATCGGATAGGAATTGCGCCCTCTAGAAGCTCAAGAAGTCAAATCCCCAGATCTGTTTATATGACAGCTATATCAGGTTATGAACCGATTTCAACCATACTTGGCACAGTTGTTGGATATCATAACGAAATACTTCGTGCAAAAATTCATTAAAATCGGATAAGAATTGTGCCTTCTAGGGGCTCATGAAGTCAAGACCCAAGATCGGTTTATATGGCAGCTATATCAGGTTATAGACCGATTTGAACCATACTTGGCACAGTTGTTGGATATAATAACAAAACACGTCGTGCAAAATTTCATTCCAATCGGATAAGAATTGCGCACGCTAGAGGCTCAAGAAGTCAAGACCCAAGATCGGTTTATATGGCAGCTATATCAGGTTATGGACCGATTTGAACCATACTCGGCACAGTTGTTGGATATCATAGCGAAACACGTCGTGCGAAATTTCATTCCAATCGGATAAGAATTGCGCACTCTAGAGGCTCAAGAAGTCAAGACCCAAGATCGGTTTATATGGCAGCTATATCAAAACATGGACCGATATGGCCCATTTACAATACCAACCGACCTACACTAATAAAAAGTATTTGTGCAAAATTTCAAGCGGTTAGCTTTACTCCTTCGGAAGTTAGCGTGCTTTCGACAGACAGACGGACGGACGGACGGACGGACGGACGGACGGACGGACGGACTGACAGACGGACGGACATGGCTAGATCGACATAAAATGTCGCGACGATCAAGAATATATATACTTTATGGGGTCTCAGACGAATATTTCGAGTAGTTACAAACAGAATGACGAAATTAGTATACCCCCCATCTTATGGTGGATGGTATAAAAATCGTTCGATGCCAATACGTACACACTGGCGGTAAGCATTGACATCGAGGGGGCTTTTAACAATGTGCGGAACGACACACTGATCCAATCCTTAGACCAGTACCGGGTGGACCCGGTCCTTAGAGACTGGATAAACCATATGCTAAGGAACAGGTGGATAAATTGTGTGTCCAATGGCATAAATATAAGGGAGAAAGTGGCACAGGGCACGCCACAGGGGGCATTTTATCGCCACTCCTATGGGTGACCACCATAAATGACCTATTACGGATGCTGACTGAGGAGGGATTTGAACCGAGACAATGTTATAATACTTCTGAGAGGTAAGGATCCCAACGAGCTATGCAGAAGGGCCTAAAGGGTCTTGCATATGGCATATGACTGGGCTAGACCCAGAGGTCTCAATGTTAACCCAGAGAAGACTGAAATATGCCTGTTCACGAGGAAGACGAATGTGGGCGAATTTAACGCACCACGTTTCCTTAATAAGACGATTTCGATATCTGACAAGGTCAAATACTTAGGTGTGATCTTGGACAGGAAACTGAATTGGAAGTGTCAATTTCAGGAGCGTACTGAGAAGGCTCACTGATGTTGGGCACTATGTGGACGGGTCGTAGGCTCGAAATGGGGCCTGAATCCTAGGATAGTCCACTGGCTTTACAGGTGCGTAATTTGACCAATACTTACTTACGCCTCAGTAGTTTTGTGGACTGCCATGGAGAAAAAATGCAACATAAGGACCATACAACAGTTTCAGAGAACATGTTGTCTTGGCATAGGCGGAGCGATGAGGACCACTCCCACTAGGGCACTGGAGACTATTCTAGATATCCGACCCATTGACATACAGATTAAGTGTGAGGCAGCCACTGCGGCTATGAGACTTAAGGCGATGGGAGAATGAATTGAGGATGGGAGCAGCTCATACCATCGCGGTGTAATCGAGGCGACGATAGGAAACCTGGAAGGAAGTAGAGAGGTTTCCGATCGGATACCTGAGATGAACCTTAAAGTCGAGTGCGACGCACTGCTGCCATCGCCACAGTCTTGGACTGACGGAACCCTAGTATTGCCATCTGGAAAATCATGTTACACTGATGGATCAAAGCTAGAGGACAGAGTGGGTCTGGGGTTTACATTGAAAACCCAGAAAACTGACATCTGTTTTAAACTGCCTGACCATAATACGGTCCTGCAGGCGGAGATCCGGGCGATCACGGAATGCGTGAAGTGCTGTAGTGCTAACGCGAGAACGTCGAGTCTGATCATCTTTACCGACAGTAAAATTGCCATAAGGGCAATAACAACCAGGACGGTAAGGTCACGAACAGTCTTGCAGTGTAAGAAGCAGATTTACGCCTTCTCTGAGGATGGCAAAATCCGTATCGTTTGGGTGCCGGGCCATAACGGAGTAAGGAGAAATGAAAGGGCAGACGATTTGGCGGTGAAGTCCAGAGGACTGCCGTCAATAAACTTGGTAAGCCCGAAGCCTTTCGGGTCGACGCAGTCCGAGTTAAGGGAGAGGACGACAAATGCGCATGAAACATTGTAGAACAGCGAAACGGTCAGTAGGACGGCGAAAATCCTATGGGGGGATCCAGATCGTGAGATGACGAGGCTATTACTGAAAGGAAGCAAGAAGGAGGTCTGTATATTTATTTATATCATAACGGGACACATAGGACTACGAGCTCACTTTTGTAAAATCGGTGCGGCAAGTGATTGCATGTGAAGGGCATGCGGGGAAGATGATGAGACGTTGGAGCATTCCGGTGGAGACACAATATCATACACGAACCAACTTAGGGAGTGATATTGAAAACAATTAAGGATTTCGTAAGTAGCACGGAACTCCTTACTTAAAATTTTCTTTTTATAGGTTACTTTAAAGTTTTTAGAGCGCACAACTAGCCGATTACCGGCTTAGGTGTATGTCCATAGTGGCATGGGTCGGATTAATATCTGCACCCTCTTTTCAACCTAATCTAACCTAACCTAGTTCAGTAGTTAACATGATTACGGTACTATTGAAATCATTAAATGGAGATGTTTATAATCATCTATTGGTTGGGACAATCATCTGCATAATTTGCAAGAGATAGGGCTCGTAAAATCCTATGTCTACGTGTCTGTAATATCTGTAACGGCTTATGAGATACTGGAGTTACAAAAAATTTTTTTAAGATGTCAGTCTAGGTATTGTCGGCGTTTCTAAATGTTATAGCCTTAAAATAGGAAAAAAACAAGTAAGAACGTGCTAAGTTCGGCCGGGCCGAATCTTATATACCCTCCACCATGGATCGCATTTGTCGAGTTCTTTTCCCGGCATCTCTTCTTAGGCAAAACAGGATATAAGAAGAGATTTGCTCTGCTATTAGAGCGATTTCAAGATGTAGTCCGATTTGGACCACAATTAAATTATATGTTGGAGACCTGTGTAAAATGTAAGCCAATTCGAATAAGAATCGGATGAGAATTGCGCCCTCTAGAGGCTCATGAATTTCATTCTAATCGGATAAGAATTGCGCACTCTAGAGGCTCAAGAAGTCAAGACCCAAGATCGGTTTATGTGGCAGCTATATCAGGTTATAAACCGATGTAAACCATACTTGGCACAGTTGTTGGATATCATAGTAAAACACGTCGTGCAAACTTTCGTCCCATTCGGATAAGAATTGCGCCCTCTAGAGGCTCAAGAAGTCAAGACCCAAGATTGGTTTATATGGCAGCTATATCAAAACATGGACCGATATGGCTCATTTACAATACCAACCGACCTACACTAATAAGAAGTGTTTGTGCAAAATTTCAAGCAGCTAGCTTTACTCCTTCGGAAGTTAGCGTGCTTTCGACAGACAGACGGACGGACAGGCGGACGGACGGACATGGCTAGATCGGCATAAATTGTCGCTACGATCAAGAATATATATACTTTATGGGGTCTCAGACGAATATTTCGAGTAGTTACAAACAGAATGACGAAATTAGTATACCCCCCATCCTATGGTGGAGGGTATAAAAATCTAAAATTTAAAAAAAAGTTACTACACTTAGTTACCAATTTTCAATAAATTTCGACTATGATGAGCCATAACTAAGGACTTAAAAGGCATAACACCCTTTTCAAACATTATAGGTTGAACACTTATATATGTTATGCCGTCAGTTCCTGTTCCCAGTAGTGGCCACAATTTCACAGGAAAAGAAGAATTTTGGCAATTTTTTGGTTTTGAAAAAATTTGGGTGGGCAAGGCGCAGTTATTGCCCGATTTCACTAAAATTTGGGACAAAGAGGACGGCTCACAGTCAAGATTTGGATATAACTGCCATACATATCAATCACCCGGCTTATGTTCTTGGGACCTCAAAGCAAGTTTATTATTCGAATTTGCTGAATTTTGACACAGTGGGCTGTGTAAAGCTTTTCGACATTCGTGTTCAATATGGCCCAGATCGGTTTATATTTGGATATAGCTGCCATATAGGCCGATATCCCGATTGAAGGTCTTGGGCCTATAAAAGGCGCAAATATTGAACTATTTCGCTGAAATTTGATACAGTAAGCCCTGTTAAGCTTTTCGATATCCATACGCTGTATAGTTCAGACCAGTCTATGTTTTGATTTCAATTCTTTTTTAACCGATGAATTTGGTACCATGAATACGGTGGAGATCGAACTATACTAAGATGCTTTGGACTCATGAATGTTGCATTTTTTAACACATTGTGATGTAAGGTGGTTATGTATCTATCCGAAGTGGTGGGTATCCAGAATTTTAATTCAGCAGAACTTAATGCCTTTTTATACCCTCCCCTATAGGATGGGGTATACTTACTTCGCCTTCCGTTTGTAACACCTCAAAATATTGATCTGAGACCCCATGAAGTATATACATTCTTGATTGTATTGACATTCTAAGTCGATCTAGCCATGTCCGTCCTTCTGTCCGTCTGTCTGTCTGTGGAAAGCGAGCTAATTTTCGAGGGAGTAAAACTAGTCGCTTGAAATTTTGGACAAATATTACCTATTACTGTAGGTTGGTTGGGATTGTAAATGGGCCATGTCTAGGATATTGACTTCTTGAGCCTCTAGACGGCACAATTCTTGTCCGATATTGTTGAAATTTTGTACGAGGTGTTTTGTTATAACTTCCAACAGCTGTGTTAAGTAAGGTCAAAATCGGTTCATAAGTTGATATAGCAGCCATATTAACCGATCTCGGATCTTGACTTCTTGAATCTATAGACGGCGCAATCGTTATGCGGTTTTGCTGAAATTTTTTATAAGGTGTTTTGTTATAACTTTTAACAACTATGCTAAGTATAGTAAAAATCCTTTGACAACCTGACTTAGCTCCCATGTTAACCCATCTGCTTATTTTACTTCTGGATCCCATAAAGTATGCAAATCTTATCAATATCCCTTGTTTGCCTTTACGAGATGCCGGGCAAAGAACTTGACAAATGCGATCCACGGTAAAGGGTATATAAGATTCGGACCGGCCGAACTTAGCACGCTATTACTAGTTACTTGTTGTATAGGCAATGATACCTACACCCCATGGGTCGTTCCTTTCTTTTGGTTAGTCGGTTTGCACTTTTTTTTCGGTCTTAAAATCTTATTGAGAGTCAACTGTAGGATATTGTCCGGATCTAGAACATTTTGTTGAATGCCTTTCTTTTTAAAGAATAGCACAGCAAAAACAAGTAAAAGCGTGCTAAGTTCGGCCGGGCCGAATCTTATATACCCTCCACCATGGATCGCATTTGTCGAGTTCTTTTCCCGGCATCTCTTCTTAGGCAAAAAAAAGGATATAAGAAAAGATTTGCTCTGCTATTAGAGCGATATCAAGATATGGTCCGCTTTGGACCACAATTAAATTATATGTTGGAGACCTGTGTAAAATGTCAGCCAATACGAATAAGAATTGCGCCCTTTGTGGGCTCAAGAAGTAAAATAGAGAGATCGATTTATACGGGAGCTGTATCGGCCTACAGACCAATTCAGACCATAATAAACACACATGTTAATGGTCATGAGAGAATCCGTCGTACAAAATTTCAGGCAAATCCGATAATAATTGCGACCTCTAGAGCCTCAAGAAGTCAAGATCCAAGATCGGTTTATATGGCAGCTATATCAGGTTATGAACCGACTTGTACTTAATTTGACATAGTTGTTGAAGGTAACAATAAACAAGTAAAAGCGTGCTAAGTTCGGCCGGGCCGAATCTTATATACCCTCCACCATGGATCGCATTTGTCGAGTTCTTTTCCCGGCATCTCTTCTTAGGCAAAAAAAGGATATAAGAAAAGAGTTGCTCTGCTATTAAAACGATATAAAGATATGGTCCGGTTCGGACCACAATTAAATCATATGTTGGAGACCTGTGTAAAATGTCAGCCAATTCGAATAAGATTTGCGCCCTTTGTGGGCTCACGAAGTAAAATAGAGAGATCGATTTATATGGGAGCTGTATCGGGCTATAGACCAATTCAGACCATAATAAACACGTATGTTAATGGTCATGAGAGAATCTGTCGTACAAAATTTCAGGCAAATCGGATAATAATTGCGACCTCTAGAGGCTCAAGAAGTCAAGATCCCAGATCGGTTTATATGGCAGCTATATCAGGTTATGAACCGACTTGTACTATATTTGACATAGTTGTTGAAAGTAACAATAAAAAACGTCTTGCGAAATTTCAGCCAAATCGGATAGAAATTGAGCCCTCTAGAAGCTCAAGAAGTCAAGACCCCAGATCGGTTTATATGGCAGCTATATCAGGTTATGAACCGATTTAAACCATACTTGGCACAGTTGTTGGATATAATAACAAAACACGTCGTGCGAAATTTCATTCCAATCGGATAAGAATTGCGCACTCTAGAGGCTCAAGAAGTCAAGACCCAAGATCGGTTTATATGGCAGCTTTATCAGGTTATGGACCGATTTAAACCATACTTGGCGCAGTTATTGGATATCATAACAAAACACGTCGTGCAAAATTTCATTCCAATCGGATATGAATTGCGCACTCTAGAGGCTCAAGAAGTCAAGACCCAAGATCGGTTTATATGGCAGCTATATCAGGTTATGGATCGATTTGAACGATACTTAGCACAGTTGTTGGATATCATAGCAAAACACGTCGTGCAAAATTTCATTCCAATCGGATAAGAATTGCGCACTCTAGAGGCTCAAGAAGTCAAGACCCAAGATCGGTTTATATGGCAGCTATATCAAAACATGGACCGATATGGCCCATTTACAATACCAACCGACCTACACTAATAAGAAGTATTTGTGCAAAATTTCAAGCGGCTAGCTTTACTCCTTCGGAAGTTAGCGTGCTTTCGACAGACAGACGGACGGACGGACGGACGGACGGACGGACGGACGGACGGACAGACGGACGGACATGGCTAGATCGACATAAAATTTCACGACGATCAAGAATATATATACTTTATGGGGTCTCAGACGAATATTTCGAGTAGTTACAATCAGAATGACGAAATTAGTATACCCCCCATCTTATGGTGGAGGGTATAAAAACGTCTTGCGAAATTACAGCCAAATCGGATAGAAATTGAGCCCTCTAGAAGCTCAAGAAGTCAAGTCCCCAGATCTGTTTATATGACAGTTATATCAGGTTATGAACCGATTTGAACCATACTTGGCACAGTTGTTGGATATCATAACAAAATACTACGTGCCAAAACTCATTCAAATTGGATAAGAATTGCGCCCTCTAGAGGCTCAAGAAATCAAGACCCAAGATCGGTTTATATGGCAGCTATATCAGGTTATGGGCCGATTTAAACCATACTTGGCACAGTTGTTGGATATCGTAACAAAACACGTCGTGCAAAATTTCATCCCAATCGGATAAGAATTGCGCACTCTAGAGGCTCAAGAAGTCAAGACCCAAGATCGGTTTATATTCAATATTTCGATGTATTACAAATGACTAGACTAGTATACCCCCTACATATAATGGTGAGTACCCGTCTTTTTGGCAGCAATATTAGGTTAGGTTGAAAAGAGGGTGCAGATATTAATCCAACCCATGCCACTATGGACACACACCTAAGCCAGTAATCGGCTTGTTGTGCGCTCTAAAAACTTTAAAATAACCTCTAAATAGAAAATGTTAAGTTAGGAATTCCGTGCTACTTACAAAATCCTTAATTGTTTTCAATACCACTGCCCTAAGTTGGTTCATGTCTGATATTGTGTCTCCACCTGAGTACCGGTATCTGTTGGACGCGAAAGCCGGGCAATGACAAAGGGAATGCTCCAACGTCTCATCATCTTCCCCGCATGCCCTTCACATGCTATCACTTGCCGCACCGATTTTACAAAAGTGAGCTCGTAGTCCTATGTGTTCCGTTATGATAACAATAGCTATACTGACCTCCTTCTTGCTTCCTTTCAGTAATAGCCTCGTCTTCTCACGATCTGGATTCCCCCCCATCGGATTTTCGCCGTCCTACCGACCGTTTCGCTGTTCCACAATGTTGCATGCGCATTTGTCGCCCTCTCCCTTAACTCGGACTGCGTCGACCCGAAAGGCTTCGGGTTAACCAAGTTTATTGGCGGCAGTCCTCTGGCCTTCACCGCCAAATTGTCAGCCCTTTCATTTCTCCTTACTCCGTTATGGCCGGGCACCCAAACGATGCGGATTTTGCCATCCTCAGAGAAGGCGTAAATCTGCTTCTTACACTGCAAGACTGTTCGTGACCTTACCGTCCTGGTTGTTATTGCCCTTATGTCAATTTTACTGTCGGTAAAGATGTTCACACCAGCTATAGTAATATATGGTCCAATCTGGACCAGTTCTGCATCGAGTTTAGCGCCATTCATTGGCATGAGAGCCCAAGTCGATAGATCGGTCTCTATGACAACTATATAACTATTATTCTTAAGTCAAATCGGGTAGATGAGGGTCTTATGGACTCACGAACCTTACTTTACTTTAATTGGCTATGCCAGAACATTTCATTCATAATGTCATTGCCCCGTGTATTGTTAAGCCGATAGAGAATTTCAAAAAACAAAACAAATACCTCATGTACTAGTTCCCCAGAGCAGCCAATTATCCCATGCTAAAATGAACATTGAGGCACATACACAAACCTCGACACATAGATACATGCATGCTTGAAAAGGAACATATAAAATCTACATACACAGCGATAGGGGGAAGATATACAATGACTATAATGATTATAAGTACATCAGATATAACTATGAGGTTATATATTCATACTCACATGTATTTGAATATGGACATAAACATATACATACACATGTATATGCCAACATTTATGGTTAAGCGAAATGAATATTAGGGTTGCTAGAGAGAGATTGGCAAAGAAGCTAAAAATGTAGTTTGAAATATAAGTTATTTACACTTAAACTTGAGCATCTATATGCACTATCAAAGAAGTAAGGAAAGGCATAAGTCGGGCGGAGCCGTCTATATAATACCCTACACTGCCCTATAAGTGGAAATTGGCAGCTATATCTTATTAAGCACCAAAATAAGTGGACTTTGGTGGAGTATCTCAGATGGGTTATAAAACAATACGTATCAAATTTCGAATAAATATGTTCATAATTTAAATATCTACGGCTCTATATGTGTAAATAGGGCTATTATGTATATGGAAGCTAGATAGAAATTTGAACCAATTTTGATAAAATTTAACAAATATGTCTATAAGAGATTTATATATGGGCAGATGCCAAAAACAGTTTACCAACCACCAAATGAATTTTTGTTTAATACTATGTAAGAGTAGACATTAAATTTTATAAATCTACTAGCCGAACCGGGCCCGCTGCTCTGTGCCTTCTTTAACTCTCCAATATATTTTTAGGGTGGGGACACTTCGCCCTAAATGCGGATATTCAATTCGCGCCATTGTAGCCTATGACGCTGGACGCGTTCGAATCCTGGCGAGAACATCGGACAAAGCGGTGGTTATCCCCTCTTAATACTTCTTATTAGTATAGGTCGGTTGGTATTGTAATTGGGCCATATCGGTCCATGTTTTGATATAGCTGCCATATAAACCGATCTTGGGTCTTGACTTCTTGAGCCTCTAGAGTGCGCAATTCTTATCCGATTGGGATGAAATTGTGCACGACGTGTTTTGTAATTATATCCAACAACTGTGCTAATTATGGTTCAAATCGGTCCATAACCTGATATAGCTGCCATATAAACCGATCTTGGGTCTTGACTTCTTGAGCCTCTAGAAAGCGCAATTCTTATCCGATTGGAATGGAGTTTTGTACGACGTGTTTTGTTACGATATCAAACAACTGTGCCAAGTATGGTTAAAATCGGTTCATAACCTGATATAGCTGTCATATAAACAGATCTGGGGACTTGACTTCTTGAGCTTCTAGAGGGCGCAATTCCTATCCGATTTGGCTGAAATTTCGCAAGACGTTTTTTTTTTTGTTACTTTCAACAACTATGTCAAATAAAGTACGAGTCGGTTCATAACCTGATATAGCTGCCATATAAACCGATCTGGGATCTTGACTTCTTGAGCCTCTAGAGGTCGCAATTATTATCCGATTTGCTCAAAATTTTGTACGATGAATTCTCTCATGACCATTAACTTACGTGTTTATTATGGTCTGAATCGGTCTATAGCCCGATACAGCTCCCATATAAATCGATCTCTCTATTTTACTTCTTGAGCCCACAACGGGCGCAATTCTTATTCGAATTGGCTGACATTTTACACAGGTCTCCAACATAATATAATTTAATTGTGGTCCAAACCGGACCATATCTTGATATCGCTCTAATAGCAGAGCAAATCTTTTCTTATATCCTTTTTTTGCCTAAGAAGAGATTCCGGGAAAAGAACTCGACAAATGCGATCCATGGTGGAGGGTATATAAGATTCGGCCCGGCCGAACTTAGCACGCTTTTACTTGTTTACTCTCAAATATCTTTCATTTGAGTCCCATATTGCCATAATGGGTCAAATAACCCATTTGACGTATATTTAGGAGGAAAAGCGCGACCTAGACTTGAACGCAAATTTTATTGTCATACTCGTAATTTACTCCCTAACACCTTTCATTTGAGTCCCATATAGCCATGGTCGGCTAATATGCCTATTTGGTGGTAGTTGGGGGTGGTATTACTTGGAGCTAATGTTTAATGCCACATTTGTAATCTACTGCCTAATACTTTTCATTTGAGTCCCATATTGACATGAACTTCGAATATATCTGTTTAGAGGAGTTTTGGGGTTGGGGGTTGGGCCCGCTGGGTACTTGGACACAAGTTCTAATACCATATTCGTTTTCTGGTCTCCAATACCTTTCATTTGATACCCTTATTGTGCCCATCGGACCACTTTCGGATATGGGTGACGTTTTTGGGGTAAGGGGGAGGGTCCGCCTCCGCCCGATATCTAAAAATTGTATAGCCTTCTAGCTGGACCGGGCCCGCTCCGCTGCGCCTTCTTTTACTTTATATGGAACAAAATTTTATTTGGAATATTTATTTTCCACAATTAAAGAGCTTTAAGATTGGATGTAAGATGTTATCCATCCTTAAAATACTTTATTTCAGCCCGATATTCTCATGATGTCTGATTTAGGTGTGTTTTCGGCGGTGAGGTGGTCCCCCAGACACTTGGCCCTGAAAAAATTTCAGCTTCAGCTCTTCTCTCAAATACCATTTTTTAAACCCATATTGCTATGGTTGTAAACACTTGGTTCCACATCTGGATATACAGATGCGTATTCTACACTCGAATACCTTTTATTTAAGCCCCATATTGCCATGGTCAGTAAATAAGTCCAGTTTGGGGGGTGTTTTGAGGAAGGGGTGGACCCCCAGAAAGTTTGTCCCAAATTTGGATATCAGATTCGTATTTTACTCGCAAATACCTTTCATTTGAGTCCCATATTGTCATGGTCGTCAAATAAACCTTTTTTAAGGGGTTTTGGGGCTGGGGCGGCCCCCCAGGTACTTGGACCCAACTTTTATTATGAAATTCTCTTGAATACCTTTCATTTCAATCCCATATTGAGAGTAGAAAACGAATTTGATATCCAATTTTGGAGTCAAGTGTTTTGGGGTACGCCCTAAGGCACCCCCCAAACTGACTTCATTTCCGTTGGAAATAGAGAACGAATTTGATATTTATTTTCAGTGCAAAGTGCCGGCCTCCAAACGATTCATATTTACCGGCCATGGCAAAATGGGGCTCGAATTAAAGGCATTTGGAAGTGCAGCACGAATTTGGTATCCATATTTGAATTGAAATGTCTGAGGTGCCATCCCTCCCCTAATGAAAAGATTACCCTAGGGAAGAACATTACCAGCAGGAACCGAGAAGGGCAAATTCTCATCCATCAATGAGTTCTTTCCTATTCAAGTTTAAACTCAATTAAACTTTATAGCTGAGTCCGAACAGCGTCCCGCAGTACGACACCCTTTTTGGGAAAAATTGCACGTCGCAAATGTCGCCAACATTAAGAGGGGATAAACACCGCTTTGTTCTTTGTTCTGGGCGCCCCACCTCAAAACCTACCAAATATATATACACATCAATCACGGCAATATGGGACTCAAATGAAAGGTATTTAAAATTAGAAAACGTATCTGATATCGAATTGTCGGACCAAGTGTTTGGGGGTCCACCCCTTCCCCAAATCAACCCCCCAAACAGGACTTATTTACTGACCATGGTATAATGGGGCTTAAATAAAAGGTATTTGAGCGTAGAATACAAATCGGATATCCACATGTGAGACCAAGTGTTTGGGGGGCCGCCCATCCCCCAGAACATACCCCAAAGAAGACAAATTTACCACCATAGCAATATGGGATTCAAATGAAAGGTCTTTGGAAGTAAAGCACAAATCTGATATCAAATCAATTCGGAAAAAGTGCCTATGGGGCCTCCCCAACCCCATAACACCACCCAAATAGGAAGTGTTTGCTGACCATTGTAATATGAGGCTCAAATAAGAGGTATTTTAGAGTAAAACACGAATCTGATATGTATTTGTAAAGCCAAGGCACTGAGATGCCGCCCCATCCCCAAAATCGGTCATGTTTGCCGACTATGGAAAAATGGAGCTTAAATGAAGGGTATTTGGTAGTAGACCATGAATCTGACATCAACATTCTGGACCAATGGGCCACCATAACAACCCCCAAGTAGGACGTATTTGCTCACCAAGAAAATTTGGGTCTTCAAGGCAGTGGAACTCGATATTCATTGTTTTTAGGGCCCATACCCCAAACCGGACATATTTGCTGACTTTCTCAATAACGGGTTTAAGTGTATGGTATTTGAGGTTAGAAAACGAATTTGATATCCAATTTTGAGGCCAATGGCAATATGGGGTTCAAATTTATGAGAATAGAGCACAAGCCGCAATTTTTTACTGAACATCGCAATGTGGGGCTCAAATAAAGGTATTTAGGAGTCGAATACTAATTTGATATCCAAATGTAGGACCATGTATTTTAGGCATCACCCCTTCCCCAAGGCACCTCCCAGAGGGTAAAAATTTGTCGACCAATATGTGTATGCCAATATGTGGCTCAATATTTGTGTATGTATTTGAAATTAGAAAACGAATTTGATAACCAATCTTGGGGCCATGTGTTAGGGGACACCTCATCCTGTAAACTCCCGTCAAAACCAATTGCAATATGGGGTTTAATAAAATGGTATTTGAGAGAAGACCACTATGCTGATATTTTTTCAGGGACAAGTGTCTATGGGACCACCTCACCGCCGAATACACACCTAAGTCAGACATCATGAGAACATCAGGCTAAAATAAAGTATTTTACGGATGGAGTACATCCAAACTTAAATACGTAGACCAATAAAGATCGTATGGGATTCAGATAGAGGCACTTATATTGTTAAACTCTTTGTCAAGCGATATACTATTTTCGTAGCATGGTATTTCACTAAAAGCTCTCTAATGTTCGAAAACAAATATTCCAAGGAAAATATTCCATATAAAATAAAAGAAGACGCAGCGGAGCGGGACCGGTCGATCTGGTTTAACACATAAGATAAAAAATTTTTGACTTTAATGATATTTAATAAAGAAACCATATCTAAATTCTACACTACCTTAGATCCCTTAGTAAATATAAAAAACAAGTAAAAGCGTGCAAAGTTCGGCCGGGCCGAATCTTATATACCCTCCACCATGGATCGCATTTGTCGAGTTCTTTTCCCGGCATCTCTTCTTAGGCAAAAAAGGATATAAGGAAAGATTTCCTCTGCTATTAGAGCGATATCAAGATATGGTCCGGCTTGGACCACAATTAAATTATATGTTGGAGACCTGTGTAAAATGTAAGCTAATTCGAATAAGAATTGCACCCTTTGGGGGCTCAAGAAGAAAATAAGAATTGCGGCCTTTGGGGGCTCAAGAAGAAAAATAGAGAAATCGATATATATGGGAGCTGTATCGGGATAGACCGATTCAGACCATAATAAATACGTATGTTGATGGTCATGAGAGGATCCACATGGTCATGAGAGGATCGCACAAAATTTAATGCAAATCGGATAATAATTGCGCACTCTAGAAGCTCAAGAAGTCAAGACCCAAGATCGGTTTATATGGCAGCTATATCAAAACGTGGACCGATATAGCTCATTTACAATACCAACCGACCTACACTAATAAGAAGTATTTGTGCAAAATTTCAAGCGGTTAGCTTTACTCCTTCGGAAGTTTGCGTGCTTTCGACAGACAGACGGACGGACATGGCTAGATCGACATAAAATGTCGCGACGATCAAGAATATATATACTTTATGGGGTCTCAGATGAATATTTCGAGTAGTTACAAACAGAATGACGAAATTAGTATACCCCCCATCCTATGGTGGAGGGTATAAAAAGGATGTCAAAAGTTCTCACGGAACTCACTGTCCAAAATTTCGGGGACATCGGCCAGTAAATGTTCCTTTTATGGGCCCACAACTTTAAATAGACAGTTAAATTGAAGATGGATGTCGAAGGAGAATATCGAAGAGCCTAGCACAATTCGATGTTACAAATTACTGTGAAGTCGGAAAATAAATGCATTTATTATATGCAAGACCATAGATCGGGAGATCGGTTTATATGGCAGTCATATTCAAATCTGAACCGATCTGGGCCAAATTCACGACAGATGTCGAGAGACCTAACAACAAATGCGCCTTTCATGGGTCTAAGACCTTAAATCGAATGATCGGTCTATATGGCAGCTATATCCAAAATTGAACCGATTTGGTCCAAATTAAAGACAGATACATTGAGGGGCATAATTTAATTCACTGTCCCCAATTTCGACGAAATCGGACAATAAATACGCCATTTTTGGGCCCAAAACTTTATATCGAGAGATCGGTCTATATATCAGCTATATCCAAATCTGGACCGATCTTGACCAAATTAAAGAAGAATGTCGAGGGGCCTAGCACAACTCACTGTCCCAAATTTCGGCGAAATCGGTCAACAAATGCGCCTTTCATGGGCCCAAGACCTTAAATCGTGAGATCGGTCTGTATAGCAGCTATATCCAAATCTGAACCGATCTGGTCCAAATTGAATATAGATGTCGAGGGGCCTATTGTAACTCACTGTTCCAAATTTCGGCGAAATCGCACAACAAATGCGCATTTCATGGGCCCAAGACCTTAAATCAAGAGAGCGGTCTGTATAGCAGTTATATCCAAATCGGAACCGATCTGGTCGAAATTGAAGATAGATGTCGAGGGGCCTAGCACAATTCACTGTCCAAATTTTAGGCGAAATCGGATAATAAATGCTATATTTATGGGCCCAAGACCTTAAATCGAGAGGTTGGCCTATATTTCAGCTATATCCAAATCAACGCCGATCTGGGCCAGATTGAAAAAGAATGTCGATGGGCCTAGCACAACTCACTGACCCAATTTTGGCGAAATCGAATGAAAAAAATGCGCCATTTATCAGCGTAAAATCTTTAATCGAGAGAACGGTCTATGTGGCAGCTATATCCAAATCTGAACCGATTTAGTCCTAATTAAAGAAGGATGTCGACGAGCCTAGCACAACTCACTGTCCTAATTTTAGGCGAAAATGGGTCCAAGACCTTAAATCGAGAGACCCGTCTATATGGCAGCTTTATCCAAATCTAAAACGGATCTCAGCCAAAACAAGTAAAAGCGTGCTAAGTTCGGCCGGGCCGAATCTTATATACCCTCCACCATGGATCGCATTTGTCGAGTTCTTTTCCCGGCATCTCTTCTTAGGCAAAAAAGGATATAAGAAAAGAGTTGCTCTGCTATTAAAACGATATCAAGATATGGTCCGGTTCGGACCACAATAAAATTATATGTTGGAGATCTGTGTAAAATTTCAGCCAATTCGTATAAGAATTGCGCCCATTGGGGCTCACGAAGTAAAATAGAGAGAACGATTTATATGGGATCTGTATCGGGCTATAAACCGATTCAGACCATAATAAACACGTTTGTTGATGGGCATGAGAGGATCCATCGTACAAAATTTCAGGCATATCGGATAATAATTGCGACCTCTAGGGGTCAAGAAGTCAAGATCCCAGATCGGTTTATATGGCAGCTATATCAGGTTATGAACCGATTTGAACCTTATTTGACACAGTTGTTGAAAGTAAAAATAAAATACGTCATGCAAAATTTCAGCCAAATCGGATAGGAATTGCGCCCTCTAGAAGCTCAAGAAATCAAATCCCCAGATCTGTTTATATGACAGCTATATCAGGTTATGAACCGATTTGAACCATACTTGGCACAGTTGTTGGATATCATAACGAAATACTTCGTGCAAAAATTCATTTAAATCGGATAAGAATTGTGCCCTCTAGAGGGTCAAGAAGTCAAGACCCAAGATCGGTTTATATGGTAGCTATATCAGGTTATGGACCGATTTGAACCATACTTGGCACAGTTGTTGGGTATCATAACAAAACACGTCGTGAGAAATTCAATTCCAATCGGATAAGAATTGAGCACTCTAGAGGGTCAAGAAGTCAAGACCCAAGATCGGTTTATATGGTAGCTATATCAGGTTATGGACCGATTTGAACCATAATTGGCACATTTGTTGTGTATTATAACAAAACACGTCGTGCGAAATTCCATTCAAATCGGATAAGAATTGCGCACGCTAGAGGCTCAAGAAGTCAAGACCCAAGATCGGTTTATATGGCAGCTATATCAGGTCATGGACCGATTTGAACCATACTTAGCACAGTTGTTGGATATCATAACAAAACACGTCATGCAAAATTTCATTCCAATCGGATAAGAATTGCGCACTCTAGAGGCTCAAGAAGTCAAGACCCAAGATCGGTTTATATGGCAGCTATATCAAAACATAGACCGATATGGCCCATTTACAATACCAACCGACCTACACTAATAAGACGTATTTGTGCAAAATTTCAAGCGGCTAGCTTTACTCCTTCGGAAGTTAGCGTGCTTTCGACAGACGGACGGACGGACGGACGGACGGACGGACGGACGGACGGACAGACGGACGGACATGGCTAGATCGACATAAAATGTTACGACGATCAAGAATATATATACTTTATGGGGTCTCAGACGAATATTTCGAGTAGTTACAAACAGAATGACGAAATTAGTATACCCCCCATCTTATGGTGGAGGGTATAATAAAAATGGATGTCGATGGGCCTAGCACAACTCACTGTTTAAATTTTTGGCAAAATCGGATAATAAATGCGCCATTTATGGGTCCAAGACCTTAAATCGAGAGGTTGGTCTATATTTTAGCTATATCCAAATCTGGACCGATCTGGACCAAATTGAAGAAAGATGTCGAGGGGTCTAACACAACTCACTGTCCCAAATTTCGGCAAAATCGGATAATAAATGCGCTTTTCATGGGTCCAAGACCTTAAATCGATAGATCGGTCTATATGGCAGCTATATCCACATCTGAACCGATCTGGGCCAAATTGCAGAAAGATGTCGACGGGTCTAATACAAATCACTGTCCCAAATTTCGGCAAAATCGGGCAACAAATGCGCTTTTCATGGGTCCAAGACCTTAAATCGATAGATTGGTCTATATGGCAGCTATATCCACATCTGAACCGATCTGGGCCAAATTGCAGAAATATGTCGAAGAGCCTAACGCAACTCACTGTCCAAAGTTTCAACGAAATCGGATAATAAATGCGACTTTTATGGGCCTAAAACATTAAATCGAGAAATCGGTCTATACGGCAGCTATATTCAAATCTGAACCGATCAGGGCCAAATTTAAGAAGGAGGTCGAAGGGCTTAACACAACTCACTGTCCCAAATTTTAGCAAAATCGGACAATAAATGCACCTTTTATTGGCCCTAGACTTTAAATCGAGAGACCGATCGGGGCCAAATTGAAGATAGATGTCAAGTGGCCTAACACATTTCACTGTCCCGAGTTTCAGCAAAATCAGATAATAAACGGGGCTTTCATATGCCTAAGACCTTTTCATATGCCTAAGGTATAGCCCATCCTCGAACTTAACCTGCTTATGGACCAAAATGGAATGTGTGCAAAGTGTCAGCTACGTTATGCAAAAGTTTGGGAATATTGGTCAAAAAATGTGCTTACCGTTGCTCATGAAGCGAAAATCGAACGATTTATATCTTTGGAAGATATTTGTAAATCTGTGAAAATGTCTCCCCAAAGAGGTGTCGTACTGCGGCACGACGTTCGGCTGGTCTATAAAAAAGTGGCCCTTATCATAGAGCTTCAAATTTTAATCGGACAGCACTCATTGATATTTGAGAAGTTTGCCCCAGTTCTTTAGGGGAATTATCAGTTTTTCGTATTTAAATCTGAACCGATTTCTAGGAAATTCATCAGTAACGTCGAGAGTCATGAAAAAATCCGTCCTGCCAAATTTCGAGTGAATCGGTGTACAAATTATGATGTTGTTACAACATTAGTCCAAATCGGACGAACATATATATGGGAACCATATCCACATATGAACCCATTTTTTCCAATTTCACTACGCTTCTTTTGACTTAAATAAATGCAAGTGATAAATTTAAAGACGATCGGATGAAAATGGCAACTTATAGTTTGTACACAAATTAACATGGGCTGACCCACGGACCGACAGACAAACGGACAGGCAGACGGGCATAGCTAAATCGAATCATAAATAGATTCTGAGTGAATCGGTTTACTTATCAATGGGTCCAGCTCTCTTCCTTCTGGGTGATACAAACAAATTCACAAAGTTATAATACCCTGTACCACAATAGTGATGTAGGGTATAAAAAAAGTTTGTAGAAAAGTTATATTTTTTTACTCACACATGTTAATAAGTTAGGGATACATAGGTCCAAAACACACTTACCTAAAAGAAAAGAAAAAAATCAAAAAAATTTTTGTAATTCAAGCTTTATGTTATCAAACAGAAATCATTTCAAACAAGCATTTTTCCCTAAGCTGTTCTAACCTTTCTTTAACTTTTTCGTTTGTAGGCCTTATCTATTGATTCACATCATTTTTCCCATCAATGGGTCCAGCTCTCAAATTTTTTTTTCTTTATTCGTCAACGAATTTAAGTTTGGATCTAAGGTGTACTCCATTCTTAAAATACTTTATTTCAGCCCGATATTCTCATGATGTCTGATTTAGCGGTGTTTTCGGGGGTGAGGTGGCTACCCAGACACTTAGCCCTGAAGAAATATCAGCATCGTGCTCTTCTCTCAAATACCATTTATTTAAACCTCATATTGCCATTGGTTCAAAGGGAGTTTATAGGATGAGGCGTCTTCCAAACACATGACCCCAAAACTGGTTACCAAATTCGCATATTGGCATGGTCGAAAAATGTGCACCCTTTGGGGATGTTTTGGGGAAGGGGTGATGCCCTAAAAACATGGTCCTACATTTTGATATCAAATGCCTATTCTACTCCCAAATACATTTATTTGAGCCCCATATTGTGATTGTCTGTAAAAAATTGCTGTTTGTGGGGTATTTTGAGAAAGGGATAGACCCCCAGAAAATTTGTCCCGAAAATGGGTAAGAATTCTTGCTCTGCCCTTTTATTTAAGCCCCACATTGACATGGTCGGTAAATATGCCCGTTTTATGGTTTTTTGGAGGGTGGGGTGGTACCCCAAACACTAATCCCTGAAAATATATCAGCAACGTACTCTATTATCATATATTTGAAACCCATATTGCCATTGGCTTCAAAATTGGATATCAAATTCGTTTTCTAATAAATTATGGGACCTAAAAACAATGGATATCGAGCAATTTGGGGTTTGGGACGTCCCCTAGATCGTTGGTCCCGAATATCCATATCAGATTCATGGTCTTCCAAATACCTTTCATTTTAGTCCCAATTTTTCCATAGTCAGCAAACACGACCGGTTTGGGAGATGGGACAGCCACTCAGTGACTTGACTTTGAAAAAATATATCAGTTTCGTGTTATACTCTAAAATACCCCTTAATTGAGCCTCATATTGCAATGGTCAGCAAATTCTTCCTATTTGGGAGATGTTATGGGGGTGGGGTGGCTCCAAGGACACTTTTCCCGAATATTGATTGATTTATTTGTGCCCCATATTGCAGTGGTCGTAAATTTGTCCTCTTTGAGAACTGTTCTCGGGGCGGCCCCTCGAACACTTGGTCACTCATCTGGATATCAGATTGGTATTCTACACTCAAATACCTTTTATTTAAGCCCCATATTGTCATGGTCAATAAATAAGTCCTATTTGGGGGGTGTTTTGGAGAAGGGGTGGACCCCCAGAAACTTGTTCCCACATTTGGAAATCAGGTTCGTATTTTACACATAAATACCTTTCATTTGAGTCCCATATTGCCATGGTCAGTAAGTCCTGTACCCCTGTACCCCTAGGTACCTCATCCAAACTTGCATACCAAATTTTTATTTTTAGGGTACTAGATAAATGAGCACACAAAATTTCGCTTAAATCACACCTTGCATCAGCGAGATATGGCGTTTCTAAAAATTAGGGTAAAGGGGAGGGCCCGCCCCTTCTTAAGATATCAAAAAATGTAATAGCCTATTTTCACCACGGGGTCATTATGCACCATCAGTGAAAATCTCATCAAAATCGGTTCAGTCGTTTTTGAGTCTATAAGGAACCATACAAACTAACAAACAAACCGATAAACAAACACAAATTGATTTTTATACCCTCCACCATAAGATGGAGGGTATACTAATTTCGTCATTCTGTTTGTAACTACTCGAAATATTCGTGTGAGACCCCATAAAGTATATATATTTTTGATCGTCGCGACATTTTATGTCGATCTAGCCACGTCCGTCCGTCTGTCCGTCCGTCCGTCCGTCCGTCTGTCTGTCGAAAGCACGCTAACTTCCGAAGAAGTAAAGCTAGCCGCTTGAAATTTTGCACAAATACTTCTTATTAGTGTAGGTCGGTTGGTATTGTAAATGGGCCATATCGGTCCATGTTTTGCTATAGCTGCCATATAAACCGATCTTGGGTCTTGATTTCTTGAGCCTCTATAGTGCGCAATTCTAATCCGATTGGGATGAAATTTTGCACGAAGTATTTTGTTATGATATCCAACAACTGTGTTAAATATGGTTCGAATCGGTTCATAACCTGATATAGCTGCCATATAAACCGATCTGGGATCTTGACTTCTTGAGCCTCTAGAGGTCGCAATTATTATCCGATTGGAATGAAATTTTGCACGACTTGTTTCGATGTTATATCCAACAACTGTGCCTAGTATGGTTCAAATCAGCCCATAACCTGATATAGCTGCCATATAAACCGATCTTGGGTCTTGACTTCTTGAGCCTCTAGAGGGCGCAATTCTTATCCAATTTGAATGAATTTTGGCACGTAGCATTTTGTTATGATATCCAACATCTGTGCAAAGTATGGTTCCAATCGGTCCATAACCTGATATAGCTGTCATATAAACAGATCTGGGGACTTGACTTCTTGAGCTTCTAGAGGGCGCAATTCCTATCCGATTTGGCTGAAATTTTGCATGACGTATTTTATTTTTACTTTCAACAACTGTGTCAAATAAGGTTCAAATCGGTTCATAACCTGATATAGCTGCCATATAAACCGATCTGGGATCTTGACTTCTTGACCCCTAGAGGTCACAATTATTATCCGATATGCCTGAAATTTTGTACGACGGATCCTCTTATGACCATCAACAAACGTGTTTATTATGGTCTGAATCGGTCTATAGTCCGATACAGATCCCATATAAATCGTTCTCTCTATTTTACTTCGTGAGCCCCAATGGGCGCAATTCTTATACGAATTGGCTGAAATTTTACACAGGTTTCCAACATATAATTTAATTGTGGTCCGAACCGGACCATATCTTGATATCGTTTTAATAGCAGAGCAAATCTTTTCTTATATCCTTTTTTGCCTAAGAAGAGATGCCGGGAAAAGAACTCGACAAATGCGATCCATGGTGGAGGGTATATTAGATTCGGCCCGGCCGAACTTAGCACGCTTTTACTTGTTTTGCCTAAGATGAGATGCCGGGAAAAGAACTCGACAAATGCGATCAATGGTGGAGGGTATATAAGATTCAGCCCGGCCGAACTTAGCACGCTTTTACTTGTTTTTAATTCCTTTCATTTGATACACATATTGCCTAAATCGGTAAAAGTGTCCTGCTGGGTGGTGTTTTTAGGGGTGAGGTACCCCCCGACACTTAGGGTGCCATTTTCATGCCAAGTCGTACTCTACTCATAAGCACCTTTTATTTGATACCCATATTGTCCTAATCGGTAAATATGTCCTGCTGCTCTAGTATCCACAATTTAGGTCGTAAAAGGTGTTTTGGGAGGGTGGGGAGGGGTGGGCGTCTCAAAAATAAATGTTATGTCAGATTCTATGCAAATAAAAGGTATTTAAACCTTTCATTTGATACCCAAAGCGGTGAAAGAGTCCTGTTGGGGATTTTTTGGGTGTGGGTGACCCCCCAAACACTTAGAGTGACATTAATATAACAAATTCGTACTCTACTCTTAAATACCTTTCGTTTGATATCCATTTTCTTCCAATCAGTGCACATGTCCGTTTTGGTGGGTTTTGGAATGGGGCGTCCCCCCAATTATTTGACCTCCAAATTGTTTCCCAATTTCTTGTTTTGGGCGTACCATATGGTGGCATACAAAATTTCGCTTAAGTGCACGCATCTCCGAGATCTGGCGTTTTTGAATATTGGGATACGGGGGAGGGTCGTTCGGATGTCAAAAAAATTTTATACCCCATTTTCACCGGGGGCCCAGTCTCTGTGAAAATTTCATGAAAATCTGTTCAGTCGTTTTTGAGTATATACGGAACAGACAAACAAACAAACGAAGCGCAATAATTTAATTTTTATATAATAGAAGAAGAAGAAAGATTGAAAAAATTTCGAAATTACATAATTTTTTCCTGTAATAAAATCGGAACATAATCCTTTAATCTTCTTTATTATCCATGCTAATATTTCCATTTGCTGGCTCATGCCTCCAAGCAACTAACTATATATACATACATACGAATGTACATATGAATTTATGCTTGTATATGTCGATGTGTATTGAATGTTATTTGATATTATGATATTTTAAATTGCATGCGTAAATAATTGTGCTTAATATCATTATGTCAGCTATAGTCGCATCAGAATTCAAATATATATCCCAAATACAAACACCAACGAATGGGATGCACAAAAACACACCACACCCACCCAGCATACAGCCAGAGACATATGTACATACATCCTCAACATCAATGGTATCAGCCATAGCATTGACAATCACAACAACAATAATACTACCGATGGGAATATCTCAGATTCAAATTCAGTACCTATGGTATTGTCCCTGTGGCACAATAGCTGCTGCATTGCCATAGTTACGATCAAATCACATGAATGATTGATAATAAAAGGAGGAGGGGTAGGGCGAGTGGTGAAACAACATCAAGCATCATTCGGATATCAATCATTTACGGATTTTCCATTTGTTATAAATAGGCAGACAAACAAGCGGATTTTCTCTTGCACAATAACAGCCATAGTCAACAAGTAAAAGCGTGCTAAGTTCGCCGGGCCAAATCTTATATACCCTCCATCATAGATCGCATTTGCCCTCCCAGCATCTCTTTATAGGCAAACAGAGGATAATGATAAGAATTACATCGTATATGAACTCAAGAAGTAAAATCACGAGATGGGTTTATATGGGACCTATATCAGGTTATGAACCGATTTCAACCATACGTAGCACATCTATTGAAATTCATATGAAAACACCTCATACAAAATTTTAGCCAAATCGGATAAGAATTGCGCCGTCAAGAAGTCAACATCCGAAATCGGTTTATATGACAGCTTTATTAAGTTATGAACCGATTTGGACCATACTTAACACAGTTGTTGACAGTCAAAACAAAACACCTCGTACAAAACTTAAGCCAAATTGGATAAGAATTGCGACGTCAAGAGGCTCAAGATATCAAAATTCCAGATCGGTTTATATGGCAGCTTTATCAAAACATGAACCGATATGACCCATTTACAATTCTAACCGATCTACACTATTTGGAAGTATTTGTGCCAAATTTCAAGCGCCTAGCTTTACTCCCTCGAAAGTAAGCATGCTTTTCACAGACAGACGGACGGACATGGCTAGATCGACATTAAATGTCAAGACAATCATGGTTATGTGTACTTTATGGGGTCTTAGAGTGATATTTCGAGGTGTTACAAACGGAAAAGCGAAGATAGTGTACCCCCATCTTATGGTGGTGGGTATAAAAAGGGAATAAAATTCGCTGAAGAGGGTGTAGAAAACATGTTGCATTTTTGGCGACAACCCTAAGTTAAAACCAAACCAACCAGACTCTATAATACTCTACACTTACGCTTTAAGGACAATGTGGGAGCTGTATCCAATTGTGAACCAATTTTAATGGACCTCGGCGTATGTTTTCAGATGGGTTATTAAACAATCCGTATAAAATTTCGAGCAAATATGTTTAAACTGTAATAACTATGGTTGACAAATGACAACCTTATTGCAAATTACCCAAAATCTGACGAACATATATATGGGAGCTATACCTAAATCTGAACCGATTTTTTTTTTTCAATTTCAATAGGCTTCGTCTTCTCAGATACTGTGGCAATCGTCTAGGAAGCGCTATACAAAGTTTTGCAAAGATTGGTCGATAAATGTTCTCGCAGTGGTTTTAGGAGTGAAAATCGGGCGATACATATATATAAGAGCCATATCCAAATCTGAACCGATTTTTTCCAATTTCAATAGGTGTGGCTCTGGACCGAAAAACATGCCTGTACCGAATTTTAAGAGGAACGGATGAAAACTGCGACCTGTACTTTGTACACAAATTAACAAGGACATACAGACAGACACACGGACATAGCTACATTGAATCAGAAAGTTATCCTGAATCGATTGGTATACTTATCAATAGGTCTATCTTTCTTCCTTCTGGGTGTTACAAACAATAGCACTAAGTTATAATACCCTGTACCACAGTGGTGGGATGGTTCTGTCAAACCATCAATTCATGTCAAACCAGCTTCTAGGAACCGAACAAAAATGATCGGTTACCATGGGAGCTATATCAGGTTATAGACTGATTTAGACCGTATTTCGCACAGTTATTGGAAGTCGTAAAATAACACCACATGCAAAATTTAAGCCAAATCGGGCTAAAACTGCGGCTTGCAATGGCTCAAGAAGTTAAATCGGGAGATGGGTTTATATGGGAGCTATATCAGGTTATACACCGATTAAGACCGAACTTAACATATTTATTGGAAATTTTAACAGAATACTTTTTGGAAAAGTTCAGCTTAATCGGATGAAAAGTGAGGCTTCCAGGAGCTCAAGAAATCTAATCGGGAGATCTGTTTATATCGGAGCTATATCGAAATCTGCAATCCGCAACGACCTACATCAATATTAAGTATTTGAATTCAAGTGTCTTCAAATTTCATGCGTCTAGCATTACGTGTTCGACCGCTATCGTGATTTCGACTAGCTAGATCGACTCAGGATGCCGAGACGATCAAAAATATATATACTTTATGGGGTCTTAGATCAATATTTCAAGGTGACTAGATTATTATACCCCTATCTTATAGTAGTGGGAATAAAAAGAAAACAAAAATTATTTGAGCAATCCAAGCCTAAAATTTAAAAAGCTCAGTCTTAGAAGCAGAAGCATTGCTTTACAATTGCAAATAATTGGGGAGTGAGTTCCATAGACGTGATGTGTTGATACAAATTTGGTGTTCGGAAGAGAGTTTTTTGAATCTTGGTAGAATGAGTTTTTTTCTCTCCTTGATCTGGCGAAGTGCACTCGATTATAGAGATACTGAGGTTCTTTTGTATATCATCATTTTGCCCGGGTCAGGGCAAATTTTTTCTTTAGAGAAATTTTTACTGAAATTTGTTTTTTAAGGAAATTTAATTGAAATCTTCTCTTAAGGGAAAATGTCATTATAGTGTTGTCTTTATAGAAATTATCAAATCAGTACTTGGGAACCACAAGCTTCCCGCAAGGAATCGATGGCACAAACAAGAGCATCGAAATGCTACTGAAGCCAAGAGTGCAACCAATACCTGATGACAGTATAGAATGTTTACTTCCTAGTGAGAATGAAGAGTAAGTAGCAGTGACCCGACTGAAGGACAACAAGGTGGCAGGAACCGACGGGTTGCCCGCTAAACAAATTATGACTGGAGGCGGCGATATGCCGATAAGGCGTATGCATCACTGGACGATGTGGCTAGAAGATAGGTATAGCCTATGATTGGAACCTCAGCATATGTCCCATATGTTGAGGTTCCATATGTTGAGGTTCCATATGTTGAAGTCCCATATGTTGAAGTCCCATATGTCTCAAGACAGAATGGGCCAACTAACATCGCATACAAGATACTCTCAAACGTAATGGGTTAAAAATTAAAACCCATAGTCAATGAGATAGTGGGGCCCCATCGAAGCGGCTTTAAGAATTGGAAATAGTCCCTCCGAATCATTTAATACAAAATGAGGTTTCAGACAAGGAGACAGCTTATCGTGTGATCAGTTTAATATGCTGATGTATAAGGTTATACGAGATAAAAATGCGAATGGGCATGGTACACTACTCACTGCTACTCACTTATGCCGACAACATGGATATCATGGGTCGGTAAGCTATAGATGTCATATAAAGGGATCTTTTAATTTTGTGCCTTAATTCCATAAAAAGCGGATTTATTGCTAAAACTGTTATTTGAATATGAGTTTTCGGGATCTGATCGTGGATATCCAAAATTCGGAGCGGCCTAACTTAACACGTTTTTACTTGTTTTGACTTCTTTTAACTGTGACAGTTATGGTCCAGTTAGATCCATAATGTGACATAGCTACCGTATAAAACGATCTCAGAACGAATTTAAAGTTTTTAAACTGAACGTTGAAATATTCTGATTGCTTTTATCAAAACATTTTATTATACCCACTAACATAGGATAGGGGGTATATTCATTTAGTTATTTCGTTTGCAACAAATTGAAATATCCATTTCCGACCCTACAAAGTATATATTGGGTTGCCCAAAAAGTAATTGCGGATTTTTCATATAGTCGGCGTTGACAAATTTTTTCACAGCTTGTGACTCTGTAATTGCATTCTTTCTTCTGTCAGTTATCAGCTATTACTTTTAGCTTGCTTTAAAAAAAAAGTGTAAAAAAAGTATATTTGATTAAAGTTCATTCTAAGTTTTATTAAAAATGCATTTACTTTCTTTTAAAAAATCCGAAATTACTTTTTGGGCAACCCAATATATTTCTGATCGTCGTAAAATTCTAAGACGATTTAACGATGTCCGTGTGTCTGTCCGTCCATCCGTTTGTCCGTCTGTTCTTATCACGCTACAGCCTTTAAAATTTGAAATATTGAATGGAAGTTTTGGACTATATTTGGGTATAGCTGCCATATAGACCGATATGCAGGTTTAGTGTTTTAAGCCCATAACATACGCATTTTTTATCCCATTTCGCTGACATTTGAAATAGTGAGTAGATTAAAGCCTCTTAATAACAGATTTAAATATGGTACAAATCGGACCATATTTAGATATAGCTGTCATATAGACCGATCTGCTGATATAGGGTCTGAAGCCCATAAAAGGTTTACATCGGACTATATTGAGATGTAACTGCCATATAGACTAATCTGCCGATAAAGGGCCGGAAGCCCATAAAAGCTCTACTTTCGCCGAAATATGAAACTTTGAATTGTTATAAGCCTCCCGACATCCGACCGAATATGTTTCAGATCGAATTATATTTAGATACAGCTGTCACTTAGACCGAATTGCTGCTTAAGGGTCTGGAACCCATAAAATCTGCTTTTATTACCCAATTTCGCTGAAATTTTAATCAGAAAGTTGTTTCAAGCCACCCGCCATCAGACCCAAATGTAGGATCTGCCGATAAAGGGTCAGAAATCCATAAAAGCTTCATTTATTACCCCAGCGAAACAGCGAGGTGGTTTAAGCCTCCTGTCATCAACATACGAGTCAGATCAGGCTATTTAGATATAGCTGTCATATAGACCGATCTTCCAATTTAGGGTCTTAATCCCATAAAAAGTAGATTTATTGTCTGAAAATGTTACTGGTATATGAGTTCTCGGGACCTAAATAAAAATGATCGAGGCCAGCCACTATTAATATATAACTTTGGATATAGTAGTGGAGTTATAATAAAATAGGATGATTAATATATCCTTGTTGAGTTTGGTCCATGTCGGTCCAGATTTAGTTATAGGTGCCATATCTTTCGATTTAAAATCTTGTCCCTATAAAAAGCGCATTGAAATTTGACGCAGTGACTTGGACGTTGGACTTTTCACCATCTGTGTCCTATATGGTTTAGATCGGTTTATATTTGGATATAACTGCCAAAAAGACCAATATTTTGTTCTACAAAATTGAACAGAGACATATATTTGTTAGAGCACTCAATGTCCGTGCCGAATTTGGATGCTTAAGTTATCCAAATATCACCGGATTGTGACGAAAGGGGTTTACCTTAATACCCGAGGTGGTGGGTAGCCAAAGTTCGGCCCGGCCGAACTTAATGTCTTTTTACTTGTTTTTTGTTAAGTTTTTCAAACTTTAAAATCCTAGAAATTAACCATTTTTATTTGCTCACTTCAGCATGGTTTTGGTGCATACTACCTGCGTTCGGTTATGTAATTAAGTGAAGACCGGAAGGCTTATTACAGCAACCATCAGCGACCTAGCCTGGGAATCTGTCATCCAATGAACCATCCAACCCTCAGACATCATCATTTTGCAACGAAATCACTATTAACCATCATCATCATCGTCATCATTCACCATTCATTTGATATCATCAAAAGCAGCCAACCATTCTTCATTCGTTGCTATTCGATTCGTTTGGTTTGATATGCGACGGTCTTCGTAACTGACGTTGCCTCGCTTTGCTAGGCATTATTTTTTGCCAGAGTGGAGTCAGATGTTGTTGTTGTTGTTAAACTGTTTGCAATCTGGGGGCGGTATTCTGTCAATATTTCATTTCAGATTTTCTGTTTGATTAAATTTTTGGTGGAAAATGTCAATTGTAATGTATAAATCATATTTTGAGGGAGAAACGATTTTTTGTTATAGCCGTACGTTGGAAAATGAGAAATATGTGGAAACAGGTATTGGTTTGTTACACGCAAAAATCACTCACTAATTTTTCTATGGAGTATTAACTACCCAAACCCATGGCATTCGGTTGTACGGTTCGGATTGATACGATGGAGTCTTTCATCGTTCAACTCAATGCTACAACAAAAACACAAACCCGATTTCCCTAAAGTTTGGAACAATGAGTATTCTAGATAGTTCGGCATCCAGGTCGAGTATATTTGAAATTGAACAAGTAAAAAGGCGTTAAGTTCGGCAGGGCCGAACTTTGGATACCCACCACCTCGGTGTAAATTTCATACCTTATGTCCCATATCAGTTATATCAAAATAAGTTCCGATTTGGACCATATACTAATAAGTACACTAGCTATATCTAAACATAAACCGATCTGAACTATATACGACACGGATGTCGAAAAGCCTAACATAAGTTACTGTGTCATTTCAGTGAAATCAGATTATAAATGCGCCTTTAATGGGGCCAAGACTTTAAATCGAGATATCGTTCTACATGACAGCTATTTCCAAATCTGGACCGATTTGGGCCAAGTTGCATAGAAATGTCAAAGAGCCTTACACAAAGCAATGTCCCAAATTTCGCCAGAAGTATGTCAAGGAGCTTAACTTAACTCGCTGTCCCAAATTTCGGCGACATCAGACAATAAATGACCATTTTATGGGTCCAAAACCATAAATCAAGAAATCGGTCTATATGGCAGCTATATCCAAATCAGAACTGATCTGAGCCATATTGACGAAAGATGTCGAAGGGCCTAACGCAACTCACTGACCCAAATTTCAGTAAAATCAGATAATAAATGTGGCTTTCATTGGCGTAAGACCCTAAACTGGAGGATCGGTCTATATGGCAGCTATATCCAAATCTGGACCGATCTGAGCCATATTGACGAAAGATGTCGAAGGGCCTAACGCAACTCACTGACCCAAATTTCAGTAAAATCGGATAATAAATGTGGCTTTCATTGGCCTAAGACCCTAAATCGGAGTATCGGTCTATATGGCAGCTATATCCAAATCTGAACTGATCTGGGCAAAACTGACGAAGGATGTCGAAGGGCCTAACACAACTCACTGTCCAAAATTTCAGCAAAATCGGATAATAAATGTGGGTTTTCTTGGCCTAAGACCCTAAATCGGCGGATCGGTCTATATGGGGGCTATATCAAGATATAGTCTGATATAGCCCATCTTCGAGCTTAACCTGCTTATGGACAAAAAAAAGAATCTGTGCAAAATTTCAGCTCAATATCTCTATTTTTGAAGACTGTAGCGTGATTTCAACAGCCAGACGGAGAGACGGACGGACATGTCTAGATCGTCTTAGATATTAACGCTGATCAAGAATATATATACTTTATAGGGTCGGAAATGGATATTTCGATGTGTTGCAAACGGAATGACAAAATGAATATACCCCCATCCTTCGGTGGTGGGTATACAAATGTTTTCATATAAATGCTATGAAGACAGATCTTGATTAAATGTCATGGGTTCATAAAAATTCATAATAATGAGTAAGTTTCTTCAACCTCTACATCCAGACTCACTTTGGTTTACCACGAGCTATATTTGAGTGTAGCCCAAGAGATGTACTCTTGGGATCAAAAAAATTGACGTCATTTAGTTCAATTATTTAAATATAGACCTCTAAGCGTATACTTTATCCAATTAAAATAATATGAATCATACGTACGCATGGCCTATATTTCAATACCTGCATAGTTTATTATACCCACCACAATAGGATGGGGCTATACTCATCTAGTAATTCCGTTTGTAACATCTCGAAATATTCGTCGAAGACCCCGTAAAGTTTATATAATCTGGATCGTCTAGCCATTCAAAGTCGATCCCGCTATGACCGCCCGTCCGTCTGTCAAAATCACGATAGCGGTCTAACGCGTATAATTAGCTCCTTTAAATTTTGTACAGATACTTACTATTGATTTAGGTCGTTTGCATATGGGCCATATCGGTTCAGATTTAGAAACCGATATCTACATTTGACTTCTTGAGACAAGAGACAATTTTTGTCCGATTTGGCTGTTATTTTGCATGTGGTGTTTTGTTATGACTTCGAACAACAGTGACAGGTACTGTCTAAATCAGTCTATAACCTGATATAGCTTCCATATAAACCGACATCCCGATTTAACTTCTTGAGCCCTTACAAACCGCAATTTATGTCCGATTTGGCCGAAATTTTGCACGCATTGTTCCGTTATGACGTCCAAAAACTGTGTTAAGTACGTATTAAATCGTTCTCTAACCTGATATAGTTCCCATATAAACCGATATCCCGATGTGACAGCTTTAACTTTTACAAGCCGTATTTTTTGTTTGATTTGGCTGACATTTTGCATGCATTGTTCTGCTACGACTTACACCAACTGTGTTAATTACGGTTCAAATTGGTCTATAACCTTATATAGCTCCCATGTAAACCGATCTCCCGATTTGATTTTTTGAGCCCTTACAAACCTAAATTTTTGTCCCATTTGGCTGAAATTTAGAATGCGATAGTCTGTTTCGACTTTCAACAACTGTGGAAGCTTTAATTTTTCCTGATTCGACAAAAGTTTGGTATGTAAAATTAAATTATGCCCTTCAACAAAATTTTGTTTGTATAAATTTTTGACCCGGATTTTTGTTATTTCCGGATTTTTTTTTGTCCAGAGGCAGTTTAAGTTCAAAGATGGGCTATATCGAACTATATCTTGATATAGTCCCCGTGTATACCGATCTGGTGATTTAAGGTACATTTATTGTCTTATTTCGCAGAAATTTGGGACAGTGAGTTGTATTAGGCCTTTTGACACCTTTGTTCAATACACAGCAGATCGATTCAGATGTAGGGTCTTGGGCCCATGTATATTTATCTCTGGATTTGCACTTATATGGCCGTAGTAATAAAAATTTTCAAATGTTAAAAGTTCGGTTCAGATTTAGATAAAGCTCTTATAAATATATATATATTGCCCGAATTTATAATCATTGGGTAGGTGTAGGGTATTATATAGTCGGCTCCGCCTGACTTTTGCCTTTCCTTACTGGTTTCTTATTTGTTATAACCACCATCGTTGAAATATCAATTTCCGACCCTAGAGAGTATATATATTTCGGATCGTCGCAAAATTCTAAGGCGATTTAACGATGTCACTGTATCTGTCTGTCTGTCAGAATTTAAAAACTATGATATTGAGTTGAAATTTTTATACAGACCCGTATTTCTTCTATTCGAAGGTTAAGTTCTTCAATTGGCAAAATCGGACTATATTTGGATATAGCTGTCATATAGACTGATCAGACGATTTAGGGTCTTAAGTCCGTAAAATCAGCATTATTATTGTACTAAGGGCCCCAATATTCAACCCGAGTATGGCTCATATCGGACGATGCTTACATACTGCTGCAAAATAGATCGGTTTAGGCTCTTAAGCCCTTAACAGGTGTATTTATTATTCGATTTCAACGAAATTAGACACAGTGAGTTTTTTAAGCCTCCCGACATCCAACTCAAATATGGTTCAGATAGAACCTTATTTAGATATAGCTGTAATTAAGGCCGATCTGCTGATTTGTGATTTTGAGTCCAAACAAGTAAAGGAACCCACCACCATGAACTCTACTAAAAGTTTATGCAAAATAAATTTAGTTGAAGGGCATAATTATATTCTACATACCAAACTTCTGTCAAACCAGCAAAAATTAAACCTTCTAGAAACCGAACAAGGTTGATCGAGAGACCGGTTTATATGTGAGATATATCAGGATATAGACTAATTTGGACCATACTTGGCACAATTGTTGTAAATCATGACAGAACATCGGATGTAAAATTTCAGGCAAACCGAACAAACATTGCGGTATGTAAGGACTCCAGAAGTCAAATCGGCAGATAGGTTTATATGGGAGCTATACAATTGTTGAGAGCCATTACAGGACACAACATGCAAAATTTCAGAAATATCTGATAAAAGTTTTGTCTTCCAAGGACTATAGATGTCATATCGCGAGATCGGTTTATATGGGAGCTATATCAGGTTATAGACCTATTTTGATGGTACTTTCATACCGATATGGCTCACTTACAATCCCCAATGATCTACACCAATATTAACTATCTGTGTATAATTTCAAGCTGCTAGATTTACGCGTACGACCTCTATCGTGATTTCGATAGACGGGCGGACATGGCTAAATCGAATCAAAATGTCGAGACGATCAATATTTCCAGGTGTTACAAACGGAAAAAATGGTGGTGGGTATAAAAAGCTGCAATTATTATCCGATTTCGCTGAAATATAAAATAGTGAGTTGACTAAAGCCTCCCGATATCCGATTCAAATATGGTTCAGATCGGTTAATAAAGTTGCCATATAGAGCGACCTGCCGACTGAAGGTCTTGAGGCCACAAAAGCTGCATTTATAGCCCGATTTCGCTTAAACTTGAAACCGTGAGATGTTTTAAGCCTTCCGTAATCACACATAAATATAATCCAGATCGGACAATATTTAAATAGAGCTGCCATATATCTTCCGATCTTCCGATTTATTGTCTTGATATCCCAATATACCACTTAAATATTTATATGATTCAGATCAGTTTTTATTCAGACATAGCTGTCATATAGACCGTTTTGCCGATAAAGGGTCTTAAGTCCATAAAATCCACATTTTATACCTGATTTCGCTGGAATTTGACACAATTAAGCCTCCCATCATCCGACAAGATGGTCCACATTAGACTATATTCGGATATAGCTGCCTTATATACGATATGATAGTGGAGTTGTTATAAAAGAGGATGGCTAATTTATCCATGGTGGTGGGTATCCAAAGTTCGGCACGGCCGAACTTAACTCGTTTTTACTTCTTATATTTTCTGTGATTTATGAAATATCATAAAGTTATATTTTGCAGTGTTTCCTCTGATTTAACATAGCCGCGTCGCTGGTAAAACAAATACATCAACATCCCTAGCCCACAGGCTAAATGAAAATTGTGCGTAACGAATTATCTGGTTTCCTTTCGGCTTGTGGAGTTTTCATCTCTTGCCAGCCTATCACCCCCTACTCATATTACGTGACTACGGCAGGTAGTCAATCATATTATTATCAAATTTAAAATTTAAATATCGTTTTATAAAATATTGCCTTCAATATAATATGATGAATGCGAAATGTATTGAATTAACGTTACGAACGAGTGCATATATTTTCTCTGGCTCATGAAAAATGTTATTTTCGCGGTTTGGGATGGCTTTTGCATGGGAGTTGTTTGCATTTTCCAACATATTTTATTATGGTAATTAGAACGCTGTACATTCATATCATTTGCATGAATGAGCTGAGACAGTGGAACAAATGATGAAAAATACCTTTATTTATTAATAGAAAAAAGCAATATTAGCATTCGCCCGGTTGCTTCATTGCCCCCAATGTCAAGATGTAACTGTATCCCAGTTTTGTGAGCTCTTATTCTATTCGCAAAGAAAGTACTATTTTGTACGTTTTAGTACCTGAATGAACGAAAAAACTTTCTTTTCCTGTTTTCCATATACACTGGCATGCAGTAACTGTGTCCCTATTGTGTATTCACAGATGGTGCATAATGACCCCGTGGTGAAAATAGGGTACTAAATTTTTTGATCTCGAAGATGGGTGGTACGATTTAAGCGAAATTTTGGCTGCTCTCTTATACAATAGTACCCTAAAAACAAGTAAAAAGGCGTTAAGTTCGGCCGGGCCGAACTTTGGATACCCACCACCTCGGGTATATATGTAAACGACCTTTCATCAAAATTCGGTGAAAATTTCATACCCTTTACTCATATACCTCATACCGATCTGAACTTTATACGACACGGATGTCGAAAAGCCGATCATAAGTCACTGTGTCAAAATTCAGTGAATTCGGATTATAAATGCGCCTTTTATGGGGCTAAGACTTTAAATCGAGATATCGGTCTACATGGCAGCTATATCCAAATCTGGACCGATTTGGGCCAAGTTGCATAAACATGTCGAAGAGCCTAACGCTAAGCACTGTCCCAAATTTCGGCGAAATCGGAAAATAAATGCCTCTTTTATGGGCCCTAAACCTTAAATCGTGAGATCGGTCTATATGGCAGCTATATTCAAATCTGGACCGATCTGGGCAAAATTGAAGAAGGACGTCGAAGAGCCTAACCAAACTCACTGTCTCAAATTTCAGCGACATCGGACAATAAATGCGTCTTTTATGGCCCCAAAACCTAAAACCTAGATATCGGTATATATGGCAGCTATATCCAAATCTGGACCGATCTGTGCGATATTGCAGAAGTATGTCAAGGGGCTTAACTTAACTCACTGTTCCAAATTTCGGGGACATCCGGCAATAAATGAGCATTTTATGGGCCCAAAACCATAAATCAAGAAATCGGTCTATATAGCAGCTATATCCAAATTTGAACCGATCTGGACCAAATTGAAGAAATATATCGGAGGGCCTAACACATCTCACTGTCCCAAATTTCAGCAAAATCGGATAATGAATGTGGCTATTATGGGCCTTACACCATAAATCGGAGGATCGATCTATATGGCAGCTATATCCAAATCTGGACCGATCTGAGCCAAATTAACGAAGGATGTCGATGGGCCTTACACAATTCACTGTCCCGAATTTCATCAAAATCGGATAATAAAAGTGGCTTTTGTGGGCCTAAGACCCTTAACCGGAGGATCGGTCTATATGGCAGCTATATCCAAATCTGAACCAATCTGGACCAAATTAAAGAAACATATCAGAGGGCCTAAGACAACTCACTGTCCCAAATTTCAGCGAAATCGGACCATAAATGTGGCTTTTATGGGCCTAAGACCCTAAATCGGAGGATCGGTCTATATGGCAGCTATATCCAAATCTAGACCGATCTAAGCCAAATTGACAAAGGATGTCGAAGGGCGTAACACAACTCACTGTCCCAAATTTCAACAAAATCGGATAATAAATGTGGCTTTTATGGGCCTAAGACCCTAAATCGGCGGATCGGTCTATATGGGGGCTATATCAAGATATAGTCCGATATAGCCCATCTTCGAACTTAACCTGCTTATGGACAAACAAAGAATCTGTGCAAAATTTCAGCTCAATATCTCTATTTTTAAAAACTGTAGCGTGATTTCAACAGACAGACGGACAGACGGACGGACATGTCTAGATCGTCTTAGATTTTTACGCTGATCAAGAATATATATACTTTATAGCGTCGGAAATGGATATTTCGATGTGTTGCAAACGGAATGACAAAATGAATATATCCCCATCCTTCGGTGGTGGGTATGATAAAAATTTGGTATCCATATTTCGGATGGGTATCTAGGGGGGCTGCCCCACCCTAAAACCTACCAAACATATATTTAGACCAATCACGACAATATGGAACTCAAATGAAAAGTATTTAGGATAAGAAAACGTATCTAATATCCAATTGTCGGAATAAGTGCTAGGGGGACCACCCAAGCTCCAAAACACCCCTAAATCGGACATATTTACCGACCATGGCAATATGGGACTAAAATGAAATAAATGGTATTTGAGAGAAGAGCACGATGCTGATATTTTTTCAGGGCCATGTATCTGGGAGTACACCTTACATCCAAACTTAAATTCGTAGACCAATAAAGATCATATGGGATTCAGATAAAGGCAGTTATATTGTTAAACTGTTAAACTGTTTGATCTGATCCCCGGTTTTGACTTCTGGAGCCTCAGTAGCCTCAATTTTCATCCTATATGTCTGATATGTCTTCTTGACACCAAAATAATTCAAATACAAACTAAGTTAATAATAAGTTAATAAAAGTATCCAAGATTCGGCCCGGCCGAACTTAGCACGATTTTACTTGTTCCTTTACCATGGCATTGTGGAAATTTAAACCAATCATTTATTTTTAAAAATTGGGAAATCCATTACAACTTGGCACTGTCTTTTTGATTTTTTCTTGGTATTATTATTTTCACTTTTTTAATGAATTTTGTATCCATAGTATCGTATAGCAATTATGCACGGTGTAAGTCTCCCTTTCTCTTTTTTTTGCAATGAGTTTGGTTGAATAAGTTTATCATTATGAAAAATCTATATTAATTAATTCCTGATTATAAATGAGAACTGATTACAGCATATTCCTTTTGCTATATAACAGATATGTACGCATAAAGTAAAAAGTCGAAAATCTCTCATTTATTACTAAAGCCAAAAGGGAAAAATTGGATTTGCGATTTGCAATTATTATAGAAAATATAAAATTGATGTGAGAGTGACGTAAATTTAATCAAATAATTCATATAGAATAGGGGTGAGGCAAAACTAAATTTTCCTAAAAATGGTTAATGAAAACTTAAAATTTCATTAGCCATAAAATATTTATAATGAAAAGAAATATAATTGCAGTTGCATT